>NC_052961.1:34290918-34443418 GCF_013358895.1 Oreochromis aureus
GCGCAGAGGTCCACCCTACCAGCCAACCTCAGATCTCTACGCAGGCACACATGAATGCACGCACATTTACACACATCCAGAAATAACCTCCCAAAAATCAAAAAATTCCAAGAAAAACAAACATCGAAATGCTTGCACACACATGCGATTAAGCGCAGAGGTCCACCCTACCAGCCAACCTCAGATCTCTACGCAGGCACACATGAATGCACGCACATTTACACACATCCAGAAATAACCTCCCAAAAATCAAAAAATTCCAAGAAATCCAAACATCGAATGCTTGCACATACATGTGATTATGCGCAGAGGTCCACCCTACCAGCCAACCTCAGATCTCTACGCAGGGCACACATGAATGCACGCACATTTATACACATCCAGAAATAACCTCCCAAAATCAAAAAAATTCCAAGAAATCCAAACATCGAAATGCTTGCACATACATGCGATTATGCGCAGAGGTCCACCCTACCAGCCAACCTCAGATCTCTACGCAGGCACACATGAATGCACGTACATTTACACACATCCAGAAATAACCTCCCAAAATCAACCAAATTCCAAGAAATCCAAACATCGAAATGCTTGCACACACATGCGATTAAGCGCGCAGAGGTCCACCCTACCAGCCAACCTCAGATCTCTACGCAGGCACACATGAATGCACGTACATTTACACACATCCAGAAATAACCTCCCAAAATCAAAAAATTCCAAGAAATCCAAACATCGAAATGCTTGCACATACATGTGATTATGCGCAGAGGTCCACCCTACCAGCCAACCTCAGATCTCTCACGCAGGCACACATGAATGCACGTGCATTTACACATCCAGAAATAACCTCCCAAAATCAAAAAATTCCAAGAAAAACAAACATCGAAATGCTTGCACACACATGCGATTATGCGCGAGAGGTCCACCCTACCAGCCAACCTCAGATCTCTACGCAGGCACACATGAATGCACGTACATTTACACACATCCAGAAATAACCTCCCAAAATCAAAAAAATTCCAAGAAATCCAAACATCGAATGCTTGCACATACATGTGATTATGCGCAGAGGTCCACCCTACCAGCCAACCTCAGATCTCTACGCAGGCACACATGAATGCACGCACATTTACACACATCCAGAAATAACCTCCCAAAAATCAAAAAATTCCAAGAAATCCAAACATCGAAATGCTTGCACATACATGCGATTATGCGCAGAGGTCCACCCTACCAGCCAACCTCAGATCTCTACGCAGGCACACATGAATGCACGCGTACATTTACACACATCCAGAAATAACCTCCCAAAAATCAACCAAATTCCAAGAAATCCAAACATCGAAATGCTTGCACACACATGCGATTATGCGCAGAGGTCCACCCTACCAGCCAACCTCAGATCTCTACGCAGGCACACATGAATGCACGTATTTACACACATCCAGAAATAACCTCCCAAAATCAAAAATTCCAAGAAATCCAAACATCGAATGCTTGCACATACATGTGATTATGCGCAGAGGTCCACCCTACCAGCCAACCTCAGATCTCTACGCAGGCACACATGAATGCACGTACATTTACACACATCCAGAAATAACCTCCCAAAAATCAAAAAATTCCAAGAAATCCAAACATCGAATGCTTGCACATACATGTGATTATGCGCAGAGGTCCACCCTACCAGCCAACCTCAGATCTCTACGCAGGCACACATGAATGCACGTACATTTACACATCCAGAAATAACCTCCCAAAATCAAAAAATTCCAAGAAATCCAAACATCGAAATGCTTGCACATACATGTGATTATGCGCAGAGGTCCACCCTACCAGCCAACCTCAGATCTCTACGCAGGCACACATGAATGCACGCACATTTACACATCCAGAAATAACCTCCCAAAAATCAAAAAATTCCAAGAAATCCAAACATCGAATGCTTGCACATACATGCGATTATGCGCAGAGGTCCACCCTACCAGCCAACCTCAGATCTCTACGCAGGCACACACATGAATGCACGTACATTTACACACATCCAGAAATAACCTCCCAAAAATCAACCAAATTCCAAGAAATCCAAACATCGAAATGCTTGCACACACATGCGATTAAGCGCAGAGGTCCACCCCTACCAGCCAACCTCAGATCTCTCACGCAGGCACACATGAATGCACGTACATTTACACACATCCAGAAATAACCTCCCAAAAATCAAAAATTCCAAGAAATCCAAACATCGAAATGCTTGCACATACATGTGATTATGCGCAGAGGTCCACCCTACCAGCCAACCTCAGATCTCTACGCAGGCACACATGAATGCACGACATTTACACATCCAGAAATAACCTCCCAAAAATCAAAAAATTCCACGAAATCCAAACATCGAAATGCTTGCACATACATGTGATTATGCGCAGAGGTCCACCCTACCAGCCAACCTCAGATCTCTACGCAGGCACACATGAATGCACGCACATTTACACACATCCAGAAATAACCTCCCAAAAATCAAAAAATTCCAAGAAATCCAAACATCGAATGCTTGCACACACATGTGATTATGCGCAGAGGTCCACCCTACCAGCCAACCTCAGATCTCTACGCAGGCACACATGAATGCACGCACATTTACACACATCCAGAAATAACCTCCCAAAAATCAAAAAATTCCAAGAAATCCAAACATCGAAATGCTTGCACATACATGCGATTATGCGCAGAGGTCCACCCTACCAGCCAACCTCAGATCTCTACGCAGGCACACATGAATGCACGTACATTTACACACATCCAGAAATAACCTCCCAAAAAATCAACCAAATTCCAAGAAATCCAAACATCGAAATGCTTGCACACACATGCGATTAAGCGCAGAGGTCCACCCTACCAGCCAACCTCAGATCTCTACGCAGGCACACATGAATGCACGCACATTTACACACATCCAGAAATAACCTCCCAAAAATCAAAAAATTCCAAGAAATCCAAACATCGAAATGCTTGCACATACATGTGATTATGCGCAGAGGTCCACCCTACCAGCCAACCTCAGATCTCTCGCGAGGCACACATGAATGCACGTACATTTACACACATCCAGAAATAACCTCCCAAAAATCAAAAAATTCCAAGAAATCCAAACATCGAAATGCTTGCACATACATGTGATTATGCGCAGAGGTCCACCCTACCAGCCAACCTCAGATCTCTACGCAGGCACACATGAATGCACGTACATTTACACACATCCAGAGAAAAAACTCCCCCACAGAAACCAAATTCCAAGAAATCCAAACATCGAAATGCTTGCACACACATGCGATTAAGGGCAGAGCTCCACCCTACCAGCCAACCTCAGATCTCTACGCAGGCACACATGAATGCACGTACATTTACACACATCCAGAAATAACCTCCCACAAATCAACCAAATTCCAAGAAATCCAAACATCGAAATGCTTGCACATACATGTGATTATGCGCAGAGGTCCACCCTACCAGCCAACCTCAGATCTCTACACAGGCACACATGAATGCACGTACATTTACACACATCCAGAAATAACCTCCCAAAAATCAAAAATTCCAAGAAATCCAAACATCGAAATGCTTGCACATACATGCGATTATGCGCAGAGGTCCACCCTACCAGCCAACCTCAGATCTCTACACAGGCACACATGAATGCACGTACATTTACACACATCCAGAAATAACCCCCACAGAAACCAAATTCCAAGAAAACCAAACATCGAAATGCTTGCACACACATGCGATTATGCGCGAGGTCCACCCTACCAGCCAACCTCAGATCTCTACACAGGCACACATGAATGCACGTACATTTACACACATCCAGAAATAACCTCCCAAAAATCAACCAAATTCCAAGAAATCCAAACATCGAATGCTTGCACATACATGTGATTATGCGCAGAGGTCCACCCTACCAGCCAACCTCAGATCTCTACGCAGGCACACATGAATGCACGCACATTTACACACATCCAGAAATAACCTCCCAAAAATCAAAAAAATCCAAGAAATCCAAACATCGAAATGCTTGCACATACATGTGATTATGCGCAGAGGTCCACCCTACCAGCCAACCTCAGATCTCTCGCAGGCACACACATGAATGCACGTACATTTACACACATCCAGAAATAACCTCCCAAAAATCAACCAAATTCCAAGAAATCCAAACATCGAAATGCTTGCACATACATGCGATTATGCGCAGAGGTCCACCCTACCAGCCAACCTCAGATCTCTACACAGGCACACATGAATGCACGTACATTTACACACATCCAGAAATAACCTCCCAAAAATCCAAAAATTCCAAGAAATCCAAACATCGAAATGCTTGCACATACATGTGATTATGCGCAGAGGTCAACCCTACCAGCCAACCTCAGATCTCTACGCAGGCACACATGAATGCACGTACATTTACACACATCCAGAAATAACCTCCCACAAATCAACCAAATTCCAAGAAATCCAAACATCGAAATGCTTGCACACACATGCGATTATGCGCAGAGGTCCACCCTACCAGCCAACCTCAGATCTCTACGCAGGCACACATGAATGCACGTACATTTACACACATCCAGAAATAACCTCCCAAAAATCAAAAAAATTCCAAGAAATCCAAACATCGAAATGCTTGCACATACATGTGATTATGCGCAGAGGTCCACCCTACCAGCCAACCTCAGATCTCTACGCAGGCACACATGAATGCACGTACATTTACACACATCCAGAAATAACCTCCCAAAATCAAAAAATTCCAAGAAATCCAAACATCGAAATGCTTGCACATACATGTGATTATGCGCAGAGGTCCACCCTACCAGCCAACCTCAGATCTCTACACAGGCACACATGAATGCACGTACATTTACACACATCCAGAGATAAACTCCCCCACAGAAACCAAATTCCAAGAAATCCAAACATCGAAATGCTTGCACACACATGCGATTATGCGCAGAGGTCCACCCTACCAGCCAACCTCAGATCTCTACGCAGGCACACATGAATGCACGTACATTTACACACATCCAGAAATAACCTCCCAAAAATCAAAAATTCCAAGAAATCCAAACATCGAAATGCTTGCACATACATGTGATTATGCGCAGAGGTCCACCCTACCAGCCAACCTCAGATCTCTACGCAGGCACACATGAATGCACGTACATTTACACACATCCAGAAATAACCTCCCAAAAATCAACCAAATTCCAAGAAATCCAAACATCGAAATGCTTGCACACACATGCGATTAAGCGCAGAGGTCCACCCTACCAGCCAACCTCAGATCTCTACGCAGGCACACATGAATGCACGTACATTTACACACATCCAGAAATAACCTCCCACAAATCAACCAAATTCCAAGAAAACCAAACATCGAAATGCTTGCACACACATGCGATTATGCGCAGAGCTCCACCCTACCAGCCAACCTCAGATCTCTACGCAGGCACACATGAATGCACGTACATTTACACATCCAGAAATAACCTCCCAAAAATCAAAAAATTCCAAGAAATCCAAACATCGAAATGCTTGCACATACATGTGATTATGCGCAGAGGTCCACCCTACCAGCCAACCTCAGATCTCTACACAGGCACACATGAATGCATGTACATTTACACACATCCAGAGATAAACTCCCCACAGAAACCAAATTCCAAGAAATCCAAACATCGAAATGCTTGCACACACATGCGATTATGCGCAGAGGTCCACCCTACCAGCCAACCTCAGATCTCTACGCAGGCACACATGAATGCACGTACATTTACACACATCCAGAAATAACCTCCCACAAATCAACCAAATTCCAAGAAATCCAAACATCGAAATGCTTGCACATACATGTGATTATGCGCAGAGGTCCACCCTACCAGCCAACCTCAGATCTCTACACAGGCACACATGAATGCACGTACATTTACACACATCCAGAAATAACCTCCCAAAAATCAAAAAATTCCAAGAAATCCAAACATCGAAATGCTTGCACATACATGCGATTATGCGCAGAGGTCCACCCTACCAGCCAACCTCAGATCTCTACACAGGCACACATGAATGCACGTACATTTACACACATCCAGAAATAACCCCCCACAGAAACCAAATTCCAAGAAAACCAAACATCGAAATGCTTGCACACACATGCGATTAAGCGCAGAGGTCCACCCTACCAGCCAACCTCAGATCTCTACACAGGCACACATGAATGCACGTACATTTACACACATCCAGAAATAACCTCCCAAAATCAACCAAATTCCAAGAAATCCAAACATCGAAATGCTTGCACATACATGTGATTATGCGCAGAGGTCCACCCTACCAGCCAACCTCAGATCTCTACGCAGGCACACATGAATGCACGTACATTTACACACATCCAGAAATAACCTCCCAAAAATCAAAAAAATTCCAAGAAATCCAAACATCGAAATGCTTGCACATACATGTGATTATGCGCAGAGGTCCACCCTACCAGCCAACCTCAGATCTCTACGCAGGCACACATGAATGCACGTACATTTACACACATCCAGAAATAACCTCCCAAAATCAACCAAATTCCAAGAAATCCAAACATCGAAATGCTTGCACATACATGCGATTATGCGCAGAGGTCCACCCTACCAGCCAACCTCAGATCTCTACACAGGCACACATGAATGCACGTACATTTACACACATCCAGAAATAACCTCCCAAAAATCCAAAAATTCCAAGAAATCCAAACATCGAAATGCTTGCACATACATGTGATTATGCGCAGAGGTCAACCCTACCAGCCAACCGCAGATCTCTACGCAGGCACACATGAATGCACGTACATTTACACACATCCAGAAATAACCTCCCACAAATCAACCAAATTCCAAGAAATCCAAACATCGAAATGCTTGCACACACATGCGATTATGCGCAGAGGTCCACCCTACCAGCCAACCTCAGATCTCTACGCAGGCACACATGAATGCACGTACATTTACACACATCCAGAAATAACCTCCCAAAATCAAAAAATTCCACGAAATCCAAACATCGAAATGCTTGCACATACATGTGATTATGCGCAGAGGTCCACCCTACCAGCCAACCTCAGATCTCTACGCAGGCACACATGAATGCACGTACATTTACACACATCCAGAAATAACCTCCCAAAATCAAAAAAAAATTCCAAGAAATCCAAACATCGAAATGCTTGCACATACATGTGATTATGCGCAGAGGTCCACCCTACCAGCCAACCTCAGATCTCTACACAGGCACACATGAATGCACGTACATTTACACACATCCAGAGATAAACTCCCCCACAGAAACCAAATTCCAAGAAATCCAAACATCGAAATGCTTGCACATACATGCGATTATGCGCAGAGGTCCACCCTACCAGCCAACCTCAGATCTCTACGCAGGCACACATGAATGCACGTACATTTACACACATCCAGAAATAACCTCCCAAAAATCAACCAAATTCCAAGAAATCCAAACATCGAATGCTTGCACATACATGTGATTATGCGCAGAGGTCCACCCTACCAGCCAACCTCAGATCTCTACGCAGGCACACATGAATGCACGTACATTTACACACATCCAGAAATAACCTCCCAAAATAAAAAATTCCAAGAAATCCAAACATCGAAATGCTTGCACATACATGTGATTATGCGCAGAGGTCCACCCTACCAGCCAACCTCAGATCTCTACGCAGGCACACATGAATGCACGTACATTTACACACATCCAGAAATAACCTCCCAAAATCAAAAAAATTCCAAGAAATCCAAACATCGAAATGCTTGCACATACATGCGATTATGCGCAGAGGTCCACCCTACCAGCCAACCTCAGATCTCTACACAGGCACACATGAATGCACGTACATTTACACACATCCAGAGATAAACTCCCCCACAGAAACCAAATTCCAAGAAATCCAAACATCGAAATGCTTGCACACACATGCGATTATGCGCAGAGGTCCACCCTACCAGCCAACCTCAGATCTCTACGCAGGCACACATGAATGCACGCACATTTACACACATCCAGAAATAACCTCCCAAAAATCAAAAAATTCCAAGAAATCCAAACATCGAATGCTTGCACATACATGTGATTATGCGCAGAGGTCCACCCTACCAGCCAACCTCAGATCTCTACGCAGGCACACATGAATGCACGTACATTTACACACATCCAGAAATAACCTCCCAAAAATCAAAAATTCCAAGAAATCCAAACATCGAAATGCTTGCACATACATGTGATTATGCGCAGAGGTCCACCCTACCAGCCAACCTCAGATCTCTACGCAGGCACACATGAATGCACGTACATTTACACACATCCAGAAATAACCTCCCAAAATCAAAAAATTCCAAGAAATCCAAACATCGAAATGCTTGCACATACATGTGATTATGCGCAGAGGTCCACCCTACCAGCCAACCTCAGATCTCTACACAGGCACACATGAATGCATGTACATTTACACACATCCAGAGATAAACTCCCCACAGAAACCAAATTCCAAGAAATCCAAACATCGAAATGCTTGCACACACATGCGATTATGCGCAGAGGTCCACCCTACCAGCCAACCTCAGATCTCTATACGCAGGCACACATGAATGCACATACATTTACACACATCCAGAAATAACCTCCCACAAATCAACCAAATTCCAAGAAATCCAAACATCGAAATGCTTGCACATACATGTGATTATGCGCGAGGTCCACCCTACCAGCCAACCTCAGATCTCTACACAGGCACACATGAATGCACGTACATTTACACACATCCAGAAATAACCTCCCAAAAATCAAAAAAATTCCAAGAAATCCAAACATCGAAATGCTTGCACATACATGCGATTATGCGCAGAGGTCCACCCTACCAGCCAACCTCAGATCTCTACACAGGCACACATGAATGCACGTACATTTACACACATCCAGAGAAAAACTCCCCACATAAACCAAATTCCAAGAAATCCAAACATCGAAATGCTTGCACACACATGCGATTATGCGCAGAGGTCCACCCTACCAGCCAACCTCAGATCTCTACGCAGGCACACATGAATGCACGTACATTTACACACATCCAGAAATAACCTCCCAAAAATCAACCAAATTCCAAGAAAACCAAACATCGAAATGCTTGCACACACATGCGATTATGCGCAGAGGTCCACCCTACCAGCCAACCTCAGATCTCTACGCAGGCACACATGAATGCACGTACATTTACACACATCCAGAAATAACCTCCCAAAAATCAAAAATTCCAAGAAATCCAAACATCGAATGCTTGCACATACATGTGATTATGCGCAGAGGTCCACCCTACCAGCCAACCTCAGATCTCTACGCAGGCACACATGAATGCACGCACATTTACACACATCCAGAAATAACCTCCCAAAAATCAAAAATTCCAAGAAATCCAAACATCGAAATGCTTGCACATACATGTGATTATGCGCAGAGGTCCACCCTACCAGCCAACCTCAGATCTCTACGCAGGCACACATGAATGCACGTACATTTACACACATCCAGAAATAACCTCCCAAAAATCAACCAAATTCCACGAAATCCAAACATCGAAATGCTTGCACATACATGCGATTATGCGCAGATGTCCACCCTACCAGCCAACCTCAGATCTCTACACAGGCACACATGAATGCACGTACATTTACACACATCCAGAAATAACCTCCCAAAAATCAAAAAAATTCCAAGAAATCCAAACATCGAAATGCTTGCACATACATGTGATTATGCGCAGAGGTCAACCCTACCAGCCAACCTCAGATCTCTACGCAGGCACACATGAATGCACGCACATTTACACACATCCAGAAATAACCTCCCAAAAATCAAAAATTCCAAGAAATCCAAACATCGAAATGCTTGCACATACATGTGATTATGCGCAGAGGTCCACCCTACCAGCCAACCTCAGATCTCTACACAGGCACACATGAATGCATGTACATTTACACACATCCAGAGATAAACTCCCCACAGAAACCAAATTCCAAGAAATCCAAACATCGAAATGCTTGCACACACATGCGATTATGCGCAGAGGTCCACCCTACCAGCCAACCTCAGATCTCTATATCGGCACACATGAATGCACGCACATTTACACATCCAGAAATAACCTCCCACAAATCAACCAAATTCCAAGAAATCCAAACATCGAAATGCTTGCACATACATGTGATTATGCGCAGAGGTCCACCCTACCAGCCAACCTCAGATCTCTACACAGGCACACATGAATGCACGTACATTTACACACATCCAGAAATAACCTCCCAAAAATCAAAAATTCCAAGAAATCCAAACATCGAAATGCTTGCACATACATGCGATTATGCGCAGAGGTCCACCCTACCAGCCAACCTCAGATCTCTACACAGGCACACATGAATACATGTACATTTACACACATCCAGAGATAAACTCCCCCACAGAAACCAAATTCCAAGAAATCCAAACATCGAAATGCTTGCACACACATGCGATTATGCGCAGAGGTCCACCCTACCAGCCAACCTCAGATCTCTACGCAGGCACACATGAATGCACGTACATTTACACACATCCAGAAATAACCTCCCACAAATCAACCAAATTCCAAGAAAACCAAACATCGAAATGCTTGCACACACATGCGATTATGCGCAGAGGTCCACCCTACCAGCCAACCTCAGATCTCTATATCGGCACACATGAATGCACGTACATTTACACACATCCAGAAATAACCTCCCACAAATCAACCAAATTCCAAGAAATCCAAACATCGAAATGCTTGCACATACATGTTATTATGCGCAGAGGTCCACCCTACCAGCCAACCTCAGATCTCTACACAGGCACACATGAATGCACGTACATTTACACACATCCAGAAATAACCTCCCAAAAAATCAAAAAAATTCCAAGAAATCCAAACATCGAAATGCTTGCACATACATGCGATTATGCGCAGAGGTCCACCCTACCAGCCAACCTCAGATCTCTACACAGGCACACATGAATACATGTACATTTACACACATCCAGAGATAAACTCCCCCACAGAAACCAAATTCCAAGAAATCCAAACATCGAAATGCTTGCACACACATGCGATTATGCGCAGAGGTCCACCCTACCAGCCAACCTCAGATCTCTACGCAGGCACACATGAATGCACGTACATTTACACACATCCAGAAATAACCTCCCACAAATCAACCAAATTCCAAGAAAACCAAACATCGAAATGCTTGCACACACATGCATTATGCGCAGAGGTCCACCCTACCAGCCAACCTCAGATCTCTACGCAGGCACACATGAATGCACATACATTTACACACATCCAGAGATAAACTCCCCCACAGAAACCAAATTCCAAGAAATCCAAACATCGAAATGCTTGCACACACATGCGATTATGCGCAGAGGTCCACCCTACCAGCCAACCTCAGATCTCTACGCAGGCACACATGAATGCACGCACATTTACACACATCCAGAAATAACCTCCCAAAATCAAAAAATTCCAAGAAATCCAAACATCGAAATGCTTGCACATACATGTGATTATGCGCAGAGGTTCACCCTACCAGCCAACCTCAGATCTCTACGCAGGCACACATGAATGCACGTACATTTACACACATCCAGAAATAACCTCCCAAAATCAACCAAATTCCAAGAAATCCAAACATCGAAATGCTTGCACACACATGCGATTAGGCGCAGAGGTCCACCCTACCAGCCAACCTCAGATCTCTACGCAGGCACACATGAATGCACGTACATTTACACACATCCAGAAATAACCTCCCAAAAAAACCAAAAATTCCAAGAAATCCAAACATCGAAATGCTTGCACATACATGTGATTATGCGCAGAGGTCCACCCTACCAGCCAACCTCAGATCTCTACGCAGGCACACATGAATGCACGTACATTTACACACATCCAGAAATAACCTCCCAAAAATCAAAAAATTCCAAGAAATCCAAACATCGAAATGCTTGCACATACATGTGATTATGCGCAGAGGTCCACCCTACCAGCCAACCTCAGATCTCTACACAGGCACACATGAATGCATGTACATTTACACACATCCAGAGATAAACTCCCCACACAAACCAAATTCCAAGAAATCCAAACATCGAATGCTTGCACACACATGCGATTATGCGCAGAGGTCCACCCTACCAGCCAACCTCAGATCTCTATACCGGCACACATGAATGCACGTACATTTACACACATCCAGAAATAACCTCCCACAAATCAACCAAATTCCAAGAAATCCAAACATCGAAATGCTTGCACATACATGTGATTATGCGCAGAGGTCCACCCTACCAGCCAACCTCAGATCTCTACACAGGCACACATGAATGCACGTACATTTACACACATCCAGAAATAACCTCCCAAAATCAAAAATTCCAAGAAATCCAAACATCGAAATGCTTGCACATACATGCGATTATGCGCAGAGGTCCACCCTACCAGCCAACCTCAGATCTCTACACAGGCACACATGAATACATGTACATTTACACACATCCAGAGATAAACTCCCCCACACAAACCAAATTCCAAGAAATCCAAACATCGAAATGCTTGCACACACATGCGATTATGCGCAGAGGTCCACCCTACCAGCCAACCTCAGATCTCTATATCGGCAAATATGAATGCACGTACATTTACACACATCCAGAAATAACCTCCCACAAATCAACCAAATTCCAAGAAAACCAAACATCGAAATGCTTGCACACACATGCGATTATGCGCGGAGGTCCACCCTACCAGCCAACCTCAGATCTCTACGCAGGCACACATGAATGCACGTACATTTACACACATCCAGAAATAACCTCCCAAAAATCAAAAAATTCCAAGAAATCCAAACATCGAAATGCTTGCACATACATGTGATTATGCGCAGAGGTCCACCCTACCAGCCAACCTCAGATCTCTACGCAGGCACACATGAATGCACGTACATTTACACACATCCAGAAATAACCTCCCAAAAATCAAAAATTCCAAGAAATCCAAACATCGAAATGCTTGCACATACATGTGATTATGCGCAGAGGTCCACCCTACCAGCCAACCTCAGATCTCTACACAGGCACACATGAATGCACGTAAATTTACACACATCCAGAGAAAAAACTCACCCACGGAAACCAAATTCCAAGAAATCCAAACATCGAAATGCTTGCACACACATGCGATTATGCGCAGAGGTCCACCCTACCAGCCAACCTCAGATCTCTACACAGGCACACATGAATGCACGTACATTTACACACATCCAGAAATAACCTCCCAAAATCAACCAAATTCCAAGAAATCCAAACATCGAAATGCTTGCACATACATGTGATTATGCGCAGAGGTCCACCCTACCAGCCAACCTCAGATCTCTACGCAGGCACACATGAATGCACGTACATTTACACACATCCAGAAATAACCTCCCACAAATCAACCAAATTCCAAGAAAACCAAACATCGAAATGCTTGCACACACATGCAATTATGCGCAGAGGTCCACCCTACCAGCCAACCTCAGATCTCTACGCAGGCACACATGAATGCACGTACATTTACACACATCCAGAGAAAAACTCACCCACAGAAACCAAATTCCAAGAAATCCAAATATCGAAATGCTTGCACACATGCGATTATGCGCAGATGTCCACCCTACCAGCCAACCTCAGATCTCTACGCAGGCACACATGAATGCACGCACATTTACACACATCCAGAAATAACCTCCCAAAAATCAAAAATTCCAAGAAATCCAAACATCGAAATGCTTGCACATACATGTGATTATGCGCAGAGGTCAACCCTACCAGCCAACCTCAGATCTCTACGCAGGCACACATGAATGCACGCACATTTACACACATCCAGAAATAACCTCCCACAATTCAACCAAATTCCAAGAAATCCAAACATCGAAATGCTTGCACACACATGCGATTATGCGCAGAGGTCCACCCTACCAGCCAACCTCAGATCTCTACGCAGGCACACATGAATGCACGTACATTTACACACATCCAGAAATAACCTCCCAAAATCAAAAAATTCCACGAAATCCAAACATCGAATGCTTGCACATACATGTGATTATGCGCAGAGGTCCACCCTACCAGCCAACCTCAGATCTCTACACAGGCACACATGAATGCACGTACATTTACACACATCCAGAGAAAAACTCCCCACAGAAACCAAATTCCAAGAAATCCAAACATCGAAATGCTTGCACACACATGCGATTATGCACAGAGGTCCACCCTACCAGCCAACCTCAGATCTCTACGCAGGCACACATGAATGCACGTACATTTACACACATCCAGAAATAACCTCCCAAAAATCAACCAAATTCCAAGAAATCCAAACATCGAAATGCTTGCACATACATGTGATTATGCGCAGAGGTCCACCCTACCAGCCAACCTCAGATCTCTACGCAGGCACACATGAATGCACGCACATTTACACACATCCAGAAATAACCTCCCAAAAATCAAAAATTCCAAGAAATCCAAACATCGAAATGCTTGCACATACATGCGATTATGCGCAGAGGTCCACCCTACCAGCCAACCTCAGATCTCTACACAGGCACACATGAATACATGTACATTTACACACATCCAGAGATAAACTCCCCACAGAAACCAAATTCCAAGAAATCCAAACATCGAAATGCTTGCACACACATGCGATTATGCGCAGAGGTCCACCCTACCAGCCAACCTCAGATCTCTATACAGGCACACATGAATGCACGTACATTTACACACATCCAGAAATAACCTCCCACAAATCAACCAAATTCCAAGAAATCCAAACATCGAAATGCTTGCACATACATGTGATTATGCGCAGAGGTCCACCCTACCAGCCAACCTCAGATCTCTACACAGGCACACATGAATGCACGTACATTTACACACATCCAGAAATAACCTCCCAAAATCAAAAAAATTCCAAGAAATCCAAACATCGAAATGCTTGCACATACATGCGATTATGCGCAGAGGTCCACCCTACCAGCCAACCTCAGATCTCTACACAGGCACACATGAATACATGTACATTTACACACATCCAGAGATAAACTCCCCACACAAACCAAATTCCAAGAAATCCAAACATCGAAATGCTTGCACACACATGCGATTATGCGCAGAGGTCCACCCTACCAGCCAACCTCAGATCTCTACGCAGGCACACATGAATGCACGTACATTTACACACATCCAGAAATAACCTCCCACAAATCAACCAAATTCCAAGAAAACCAAACGTCGAAATGCTTGCACACACATGCGATTAAGCGCAGAGGTCCACCCTACCAGCCAACCTCAGATCTCTACGCAGGCACACATGAATGCACGTACATTTACACACATCCAGAAATAACCTCCCAAAAATCAAAAAAATTCCAAGAAATCCAAACATCGAAATGCTTGCACATACATGTGATTATGCGCAGAGGTCAACCCTACCAGCCAACCTCAGATCTCTACGCAGGCACACATGAATGCACGTACATTTACACACATCCAGAAATAACCTCCCAAAATCAAAAAATTCCACGAAATCCAAACATCGAAATGCTTGCACATACATGTGATTATGCGCAGAGGTCCACCCTACCAGCCAACCTCAGATCTCTACGCAGGCACACATGAATGCACGTACATTTACACACATCCAGAAATAACCTCCCAAAATCAAAAATTCCAAGAAATCCAAACATCGAAATGCTTGCACATACATGTGATTATGCGCAGAGGTCCACCCTACCAGCCAACCTCAGATCTCTACACAGGCACACATGAATGCACGTAAATTTACACACATCCAGAGAAAAACTCTCCCCACATCAACCAAATTCCAAGAAATCCAAACATCGAAATGCTTGCACACACATGCGATTATGCGCAGAGGTCCACCCTACCAGCCAACCTCAGATCTCTACACAGGCACACATGAATGCACGTACATTTACACACATCCAGAAATAACCCCCAAAAATCAACCAAATTCCACGAAATCCAAACATCGAAATGCTTGCACATACATGTGATTATGCGCAGAGGTCCACCCTACCAGCCAACCTCAGATCTCTACGCAGGCACACATGAATGCACGACATTTACACACATCCAGAAATAACCTCCCACAAATCAACCAAATTCCAAGAAAACCAAACATCGAAATGCTTGCACACACATGCAATTATGCGCAGAGGTCCACCCTACCAGCCAACCTCAGATCTCTACGCAGGCACACATGAATGCACGTACATTTACACACATCCAGAGAAAAACTCACCCACAGAAACCAAATTCCAAGAAATCCAAACATCGAAATGCTTGCACACACATGCGATTATGCGCAGAGTCCACCCTACCAGCCAACCTCAGATCTCTACGCAGGCACACATGAATGCACGCACATTTACACACATCCAGAAATAACCTCCCAAAATCAAAAAAATTCCAAGAAATCCAAACATCGAAATGCTTGCACATACATGTGATTATGCGCAGAGGTCAACCCTACCAGCCAACCTCAGATCTCTACGCAGGCACACATGAATGCACGCACATTTACACACATCCAGAAATAACCTCCCACAATTCAACCAAATTCCAAGAAATCCAAACATCGAAATGCTTGCACACACATGCGATTATGCGCAGAGGTCCACCCTACCAGCCAACCTCAGATCTCTACACAGGCACACATGAATGCACGTACATTTACACACATCCAGAAATAACCTCCCAAAAATCAACCAAATTCCAAGAAATCCAAACATCGAAATGCTTGCACATACATGTGATTATGCGCAGAGGTCCACCCTACCAGCCAACCTCAGATCTCTACGCAGGCACACATGAATGCACGTACATTTACACACATCCAGAAATAACCTCCCAAAAATCAAAAAATTCCAAGAAATCCAAACATCGAAATGCTTGCACATACATGTGATTATGCGCAGAGGTCCACCCTACCAGCCAACCTCAGATCTCTACACAGGCACACATGAATGCACGTACATTTACACACATCCAGAGAAAAACTCCCCACAGAAACCAAATTCCAAGAAATCCAAACATCGAAATGCTTGCACACACATGCGATTATGCACAGAGGTCCACCCTACCAGCCAACCTCAGATCTCTACGCAGGCACACATGAATGCACGTACATTTACACACATCCAGAAATAACCTCCCAAAAATCAACCAAATTCCAAGAAATCCAAACATCGAAATGCTTGCACATACATGTGATTATGCGCAGAGGTCCACCCTACCAGCCAACCTCAGATCTCTACGCAGGCACACATGAATGCACGTACATTTACACACATCCAGAAATAACCTCCCAAAAATCAAAAAATTCCAAGAAATCCAAACATCGAAATGCTTGCACATACATGCGATTATGCGCAGAGGTCCACGATACCAGCCAACCTCAGATCTCTACGCAGGCACACATGAATACATGTACAATTACACATATCCAGAGATAAACTCCCCCACAGAAACCAAATTCCAAGGAATCCAAACATTGAAATGCTTGCACACACATGCGATTATGCGCAGAGGTCCACCCTACCAGCCAACCTCAGATCTCTACGCAGGCACACATGAATGCACGTACATTTACACACATCCAGAAATAACCTCCCACAAATCAACCAAATTCCAAGAAAACCAAACATCGAAATGCTTGCACACACATGCGATTAAGCGCAGAGGTCCACCCTACCAGCCAACCTCAGATCTCTACGCAGGCACACATGAATGCACGTACATTTACACACATCCAGAAATAACCTCCCAAAAATCAAAAAAATTCCAAGAAATCCAAACATCGAAATGCTTGCACATACATGTGATTATGCGCAGAGGTCCACCCTACCAGCCAACCTCAGATCTCTACGCAGGCACACATGAATGCACGTACATTTACACACATCCAGAAATAACCTCCCAAAAATCAAAAAATTCCAAGAAATCCAAACATCGAAATGCTTGCACATACATGTGATTATGCGCAGAGGTCCACCCTACCAGCCAACCTCAGATCTCTACACAGGCACACATGAATGCCCGTACATTTACACACATCCAGAGAAAAAACTCCCCCACAGAAACCAAATTCCAAGAAATCCAAACATCGAAATGCTTGCACACACATGCGATTATGCGCAGAGGTCCACCCTACCAGCCAACCTCAGATCTCTACGCAGGCACACATGAATGCACGTACATTTACACACATCCAGAAATAACCTCCCAAAAAACAACCAAATTCCAAGAAAACCAAACATCGAAATGCTTGCACACACATGCGATTAATCGCAGAGGTCCACCCTACCAGCCAACCTCAGATCTCTACGCAGGCACACATGAATGCACGTACATTTACACACATCCAGAAATAACCTCCAAAAATCAAAATTCCAAGAAAACCAAACATCGAAATGCTTGCACATACATGTGATTATGCGCAGAGGTCCACCCTACCAGCCAACGTCAGATCTCTACGCAGGCACACATGAATGCACGTACATTTACACACATCCAGAAATAACCTCCCACAAATCAACCAAATTCCAAGAAAACCAAACATCGAAATGCTTGCACACACATGCGATTAAGCGCAGAGGTCCACCCTACCAGCCAACCTCAGATCTCTACACAGGCACACATGAATGCACGTACATTTACACACATCCAGAAATAACCTCCCAAAATCAACCAAATTCCAAGAAATCCAAACATCGAAATGCTTGCACATACATGTGATTATGCGCAGAGGTCCACCCTACCAGCCAACCTCAGATCTCTACGCAGGCACACATGAATGCACGCACATTTACACACATCCAGAAATAACCTCCCAAAATCAAAAAAATTCCAAGAAATCCAAACATCGAAATGCTTGCACATACATGTGATTATGCGCAGAGGTCCACCCTACCAGCCAACCTCAGATCTCTACGCAGGCACACATGAATGCACGTACATTTACACACATCCAGAAATAACCTCCCACAAATCAACCAAATTCCAAGAAATCCAAACATCGAAATGCTTGCACATACATGCGATTATGCGCAGAGGTCCACCCTACCAGCCAACCTCAGATCTCTACGCAGGCACACATGAATGCACGTACATTTACACACATCCAGAAATAACCTCCCAAAAATCAAAAATTCCAAGAAATCCAAACATCGAATGCTTGCACATACATGTGATTATGCGCAGAGGTCCACCCTACCAGCCAACCTCAGATCTCTACGCAGGCACACATGAATGCACGTACATTTACACACATCCAGAAATAACCTCCCACAAATCAACCAAATTCCAAGAAATCCAAACATCGAAATGCTTGCACACACATGCGATTATGCGCAGAGGTCCACCCTACCAGCCAACCTCAGATCTCTACGCAGGCACACATGAATGCACGTACATTTACACACATCCAGAAATAACCTCCCAAAAATCAAAAAATTCCAAGAAATCCAAACATCGAAATGCTTGCACATACATGTGATTATGCGCAGAGGTCCACCCTACCAGCCAACCTCAGATCTCTACGCAGGCACACATGAATGCACGTACATTTACACACATCCAGAAATAACCTCCCAAAAATCAAAAATTCCAAGAAATACAAACATCGAAATGCTTGCACATACATGTGATTATGCGCAGAGGTCCACCCTACCAGCCAACCTCAGATCTCTACACAGGCACACATGAATGCACGTACATTTACACACATCCAGAAAAAACTCCCCACAGAAACCAAATTCCAAGAAATCCAAACATCGAAATGCTTGCACACACATGCGATTATGCGCAGAGGTCCACCCTACTAGCCAACCTCAGATCTCTACGCAGGCACACATGAATGCACGTACATTTACACACATCCAGAAATAACCTCCCAAAAATCAAAAATTCCAAGAAATCCAAACATCGAAATGCTTGCACATACATGTGATTATGCACAGAGGTCCACCCTACCAGCCAACCTCAGATCTCTACACAGGCACACATGAATGCATGTACATTTACACACATCCAGAGATAAACTCACCCACAGAAACCAAATTCCAAGAAATCCAAACATCGAAATGCTTGCACACACATGCGATTATGCGCAGAGGTCCACCCTACCAGCCAACCTCAGATCTCTATACCGGCACACATGAATGCACGTACATTTACACACATCCAGAAATAACCTCCCACAAATCAACCAAATTCCAAGAAATCCAAACATCGAAATGCTTGCACATACATGTGATTATGCGCAGAGGTCCACCCTACCAGCCAACCTCAGATCTCTACACAGGCACACATGAATGCACGTACATTTACACACATCCAGAAATAACCTCCCAAAAATCAAAAATTCCAAGAAATCCAAACATCGAAATGCTTGCACATACATGCGATTATGCGCAGAGGTCCACCCTACCAGCCAACCTCAGATCTCTACACAGGCACACATGAATACATGTACATTTACACACATCCAGAGATAAACTCCCCACACAAACCAAATTCCAAGAAATCCAAACATCGAAATGCTTGCACACACATGCGATTATGCGCAGAGGTCCACCCTACCAGCCAACCTCAGATCTCTACGCAGGCACACATGAATGCACGTACATTTACACACATCCAGAAATAACCTCCCACAAATCAACCAAATTCCAAGAAAACCAAACATCGAAATGCTTGCACACACATGCGATTAAGCGCAGAGGTCCACCCTACCAGCCAACCTCAGATCTCTACGCAGGCACACATGAATGCACGTACATTTACACACATCCAGAAATAACCTCCCAAAATCAAAAAATTCCAAGAAATCCAAACATCGAATGCTTGCACATACATGTGATTATGCGCAGAGGTCCACCCTACCAGCCAACCTCAGATCTCTACGCAGGCACACATGAATGCACGTACATTTACACACATCCAGAAATAACCTCCCAAAAATCAAAAATTCCAAGAAATCCAAACATCGAAATGCTTGCACATACATGTGATTATGCGCAGAGGTCCACCCTACCAGCCAACCTCAGATCTCTACGCAGGCACACATGAATGCACGTACATTTACACACATCCAGAAATAACCTCCCAAAAATCAAAAAATTCCAAGAAATCCAAACATCGAAATGCTTGCACATACATGTGATTATGCGCAGAGGTCCACCCTACCAGCCAACCTCAGATCTCTACACAGGCACACATGAATGCACGTAAATTTACACACATCCAGAGAAAAACTCACCCACGAAACCAAATTCCAAGAAATCCAAACATCGAAATGCTTGCACACACATGCGATTATGCGCAGAGGTCCACCCTACCAGCCAACCTCAGATCTCTACACAGGCACACATGAATGCACGTACATTTACACACATCCAGAAATAACCTCCCAAAAATCAACCAAATTCCAAGAAATCCAAACATCGAAATGCTTGCACATACATGTGATTATGCGCAGAGGTCCACCCTACCAGCCAACCTCAGATCTCTACGCAGGCACACATGAATGCACGTACATTTACACACATCCAGAAATAACCTCCCACAAATCAACCAAATTCCAAGAAAACCAAACATCGAAATGCTTGCACACACATGCAATTATGCGCAGAGGTCCACCCTACCAGCCAACCTCAGATCTCTACGCAGGCACACATGAATGCACGTACATTTACACACATCCAGAGAAAAAACTCACCCACAGAAACCAAATTCCAAGAAATCCAAACATCGAAATGCTTGCACACACATGCGATTATGCGCAGATGTCCACCCTACCAGCCAACCTCAGATCTCTACGCAGGCACACATGAATGCACGCACATTTACACACATCCAGAAATAACCTCCCAAAAATCCAAAAATTCCAAGAAATCCAAACATCGAAATGCTTGCACATACATGTGATTATGCGCAGAGGTCAACCCTACCAGCCAACCTCAGATCTCTACGCAGGCACACATGAATGCACGCACATTTACACACATCCAGAAATAACCTCCCACAATTCAACCAAATTCCAAGAAATCCAAACATCGAAATGCTTGCACACACATGCGATTATGCGCAGAGGTCCACCCTACCAGCCAACCTCAGATCTCTACGCAGGCACACATGAATGCACGTACATTTACACACATCCAGAAATAACCTCCCAAAAATCCAAAATTCCACGAAATCCAAACATCGAAATGCTTGCACATACATGTGATTATGCGCAGAGGTCCACCCTACCAGCCAACCTCAGATCTCTACGCAGGCACACATGAATGCACGTACATTTACACACATCCAGAAATAACCTCCCAAAAATCAAAAAAATTCCAAGAAATCCAAACATCGAAATGCTTGCACATACATGTGATTATGCGCAGAGGTCCACCCTACCAGCCAACCTCAGATCTCTACACAGGCACACATGAATGCACGTACATTTACACACATCCAGAAAAAACTCCCCACAGAAACCAAATTCCAAGAAATCCAAACATCGAAATGCTTGCACACACATGCGATTATGCAGAGGTCCACCCTACCAGCCAACCTCAGATCTCTACGCAGGCACACATGAATGCACGTACATTTACACACATCCAGAAATAACCTCCCAAAAATCAACCAAATTCCAAGAAATCCAAACATCGAATGCTTGCACATACATGTGATTATGCGCAGAGGTCCACCCTACCAGCCAACCTCAGATCTCTACGCAGGCACACATGAATGCACGTACATTTACACACATCCAGAAATAACCTCCCAAAAATCAAAAATTCCAAGAAATCCAAACATCGAAATGCTTGCACATACATGCGATTATGCGCAGAGGTCCACCCTACCAGCCAACCTCAGATCTCTACACAGGCACACATAAATACATGTACATTTACACACATCCAGAGATAAACTCCCCACAGAAACCAAATTCCAAGGAATCCAAACATTGAAATGCTTGCACACACATGCGATTATGCGCAGAGGTCCACCCTACCAGCCAACCTCAGATCTCTACGCAGGCACACATGAATGCACGTACATTTACACACATCCAGAAATAACCTCCCACAAATCAACCAAATTCCAAGAAAACCAAACATCGAATGCTTGCACACACATGCGATTAAGCGCAGAGGTCCACCCTACCAGCCAACCTCAGATCTCTACGCAGGCACACATGAATGCACGTACATTTACACACATCCAGAAATAACCTCCCAAAATCAAAAAAATTCCAAGAAATCCAAACATCGAAATGCTTGCACATACATGTGATTATGCGCAGAGGTCCACCCTACCAGCCAACCTCAGATCTCTACGCAGGCACACATGAATGCACGCACATTACACACATCCAGAAATAACCTCCCAAAATCAAAAAATTCCAAGAAATCCAAACATCGAAATGCTTGCACATACATGTGATTATGCGCAGAGGTCCACCCTACCAGCCAACCTCAGATCTCTACGCAGGCACACATGAATGCACGTACATTTACACACATCCAGAAATAACCTCCCAAAAATCAACCAAATTCCAAGAAATCCAAACATCGAAATGCTTGCACACACATGCGATTAAGCGCGAGAGGTCCACCCTACCAGCCAACCTCAGATCTCTACGCAGGCACACATGAATGCATGTACATTTACACACATCCAGAAATAACCTCCCAAAATCAAAAAAATTCCAAGAAATCCAAACATCGAAATGCTTGCACATACATGTGATTATGCGCAGAGGTCCACCCTACCAGCCAACCTCAGATCTCTACGCAGGCACACATGAATGCACGTACATTTACACACATCCAGAAATAACCTCCCAAAAATCAAAAATTCCAAGAAATCCAAACATCGAAATGCTTGCACATACATGTGATTATGCGCAGAGGTCCACCCTACCAGCCAACCTCAGATCTCTACACAGGCACACATGAATGCACGTACATTTACACACATCCAGAGAAAAACTCCCCACAGAAACCAAATTCCAAGAAATCCAAACATCGAAATGCTTGCACACACATGCGATTATGCGCAGAGGTCCACCCTACCAGCCAACCTCAGATCTCTACGCAGGCACACATGAATGCACGTACATTTACACACATCCAGAAATAACCTCCCAAAATCAAAAATTCCAAGAAAACCAAACATCGAAATGCTTGCACATACATGTGATTATGCGCAGAGGTCCACCCTACCAGCCAACCTCAGATCTCTACGCAGGCACACATGAATGCACGTACATTTACACACATCCAGAAATAACCTCCCACAAATCAACCAAATTCCAAGAAAACCAAACATCGAAATGCTTGCACACACATGCGATTAAGCGCAGAGGTCCACCCTACCAGCCAACCTCAGATCTCTACACAGGCACACATGAATGCACGTACATTTACACACATCCAGAAATAACCTCCCAAAAATCAACCAAATTCCAAGAAATCCAAACATCGAATGCTTGCACATACATGTGATTATGCGCAGAGGTCCACCCTACCAGCCAACCTCAGATCTCTACGCAGGCACACATGAATGCACGCACATTTACACACATCCAGAAATAACCTCCCAAAATCAAAAATTCCAAGAAATCCAAACATCGAAATGCTTGCACATACATGTGATTATGCGCAGAGGTCAACCCTACCAGCCAACCTCAGATCTCTACGCAGGCACACATGAATGCACGTACATTTACACACATCCAGAAATAACCTCCCAAAAATCAACCAAATTCCAAGAAATCCAAACATCGAAATGCTTGCACATACATGCGATTATGCGCAGAGGTCCACCCTACCAGCCAACCTCAGATCTCTACGCAGGCACACATGAATGCACGTACATTTACACACATCCAGAAATAACCTCCCAAAATCCAAAAATTCCAAGAAATCCAAACATCGAATGCTTGCACATACATGTGATTATGCGCAGAGGTCCACCCTACCAGCCAACCTCAGATCTCTACGCAGGCACACATGAAATGCACGATACATTTACACACATCCAGAAATAACCTCCCACAAATCAACCAAATTCCAAGAAATCCAAACATCGAAATGCTTGCACACACATGCGATTATGCGCAGAGGTCCACCCTACCAGCCAACCTCAGATCTCTACGCAGGCACACATGAATGCACGTACATTTACACACATCCAGAAATAACCTCCCAAAAATCAAAAAATTCCACGAAATCCAAACATCGAAATGCTTGCACATACATGTGATTATGCGCAGAGGTCCACCCTACCAGCCAACCTCAGATCTCTACGCAGGGCACACATGAATGCACGTGACATTTACACACATCCAGAAATAACCTCCCAAAAATCAAAAATTCCAAGAAATACAAACATCGAAATGCTTGCACATACATGTGATTATGCGCAGAGGTCCACCCTACCAGCCAACCTCAGATCTCTACACAGGCACACATGAATGCACGTACATTTACACACATCCAGAGAAAAAACTCCCCCACAGAAACCAAATTCCAAGAAATCCAAACATCGAAATGCTTGCACATACATGTTATTATGCGCAGAGGTCCACCCTACCAGCCAACCTCAGATCTCTACACAGGCACACATGAATGCACGTACATTTACACACATCCAGAAATAACCTCCCAAAAATCAACCAAATTCCAAGAAATCCAAACATCGAATGCTTGCACATACATGTGATTATGCGCAGAGGTCCACCCTACCAGCCAACCTCAGATCTCTACGCAGGCACACATGAATGCACGCACATTTACACACATCCAGAAATAACCTCCCAAAATCAAAAATTCCAAGAAATCCAAACATCGAATGCTTGCACATACATGTGATTATGCGCAGAGGTCCACCCTACCAGCCAACCTCAGATCTCTACGCAGGCACACATGAATGCACGTACATTTACACACATCCAGAAATAACCTCCCACAAATCAACCAAATTCCAAGAAATCCAAACATCGAAATGCTTGCACATACATGCGATTATGCGCAGAGGTCCACCCTACCAGCCAACCTCAGATCTCTACGCAGGCACACATGAATGCACGTACATTTACACACATCCAGAAATAACCTCCCAAAAATCAAAAAATTCCAAGAAATCCAAACATCGAAAATGCTTGCACATACATGTGATTATGCGCAGAGGTCCACCCTACCAGCCAACCTCAGATCTCTACGCAGGCACACATGAATGCACGTACATTTACACACATCCAGAAATAACCTCCCACAAATCAACCAAATTCCAAGAAATCCAAACATCGAAATGCTTGCACACACATGCGATTATGCGCAGAGGTCCACCCTACCAGCCAACCTCAGATCTCTACGCAGGCACACATGAATGCACGTACATTTACACACATCCAGAAATAACCTCCCAAAATCAAAAAAATTCCACGAAATCCAAACATCGAAATGCTTGCACATACATGTGATTATGCGCAGAGGTCCACCCTACCAGCCAACCTCAGATCTCTACGCAGGCACACATGAATGCACGTACATTTACACACATCCAGAAATAACCTCCCAAAATCAAAAATTCCAAGAAATACAAACATCGAAATGCTTGCACATACATGTGATTATGCGCAGAGGTCCACCCTACCAGCCAACCTCAGATCTCTACACAGGCACACATGAATGCACGTACATTTA
Source organism: Oreochromis aureus (assembly GCF_013358895.1). Taxonomy (NCBI): domain Eukaryota; kingdom Metazoa; phylum Chordata; class Actinopteri; order Cichliformes; family Cichlidae; genus Oreochromis; species Oreochromis aureus. The sequence goes on from NC_052961.1 coordinate 34,317,897, forward strand.
CACACATCCAGAGAAAAACTCCCCACAGAAACCAAATTCCAAGAAATCCAAACATCGAAATGCTTGCACACATGCGATTATGCGCAGAGGTCCACCCTACTAGCCAACCTCAGATCTCTACGCAGGCACACATGAATGCACGTACATTTACACACATCCAGAAATAACCTCCCAAAATCAAAAATTCCAAGAAATCCAAACATCGAAATGCTTGCACATACATGTGATTATGCACAGAGGTCCACCCTACCAGCCAACCTCAGATCTCTACACAGGCACACATGAATGCATGTACATTTACACACATCCAGAGATAAACTCCCCCACAGAAACCAAATTCCAAGAAATCCAAACATCGAAATGCTTGCACACACATGCGATTATGCGCAGAGGTCCACCCTACCAGCCAACCTCAGATATCTATACCGGCACACATGAATGCACGTACATTTACACACATCCAGAAATAACCTCCCACAAATCAACCAAATTCCAAGAAATCCAAACATCGAAATGCTTGCACATACATGTGATTATGCGCAGAGGTCCACCCTACCAGCCAACCTCAGATCTCTACACAGGCACACATGAATGCACGTACATTTACACACATCCAGAAATAACCTCCCAAAAATCAAAAAATTCCAAGAAATCCAAACATCGAAATGCTTGCACATACATGCGATTATGCGCAGAGGTCCACCCTACCAGCCAACCTCAGATCTCTACACAGGCACACATGAATACATGTACATTTACACACATCCAGAGATAAACTCCCCACACAACCAAATTCCAAGAAATCCAAACATCGAAATGCTTGCACACACATGCGATTATGCGCAGAGGTCCACCCTACCAGCCAACCTCAGATCTCTACGCAGGCACACATGAATGCACGTACATTTACACACATCCAGAAATAACCTCCCACAAATCAACCAAATTCCAAGAAAACCAAACATCGAAATGCTTGCACACACATGCGATTAAGCGCAGAGGTCCACCCTACCAGCCAACCTCAGATCTCTACGCAGGCACACATGAATGCACGTACATTTACACACATCCAGAAATAACCTCCCAAAAATCAAAAATTCCAAGAAATCCAAACATCGAAATGCTTGCACATACATGTGATTATGCGCAGAGGTCAACCCTACCAGCCAACCTCAGATCTCTACGCAGGCACACATGAATGCACGTACATTTACACACATCCAGAAATAACCTCCCAAAATCAAAAAAATTCCACGAAATCCAAACATCGAAATGCTTGCACATACATGTGATTATGCGCAGAGGTCCACCCTACCAGCCAACCTCAGATCTCTACGCAGGCACACATGAATGCACGTACATTTACACACATCCAGAAATAACCTCCCAAAATCAAAAAAATTCCAAGAAATCCAAACATCGAATGCTTGCACATACATGTGATTATGCGCAGAGGTCCACCCTACCAGCCAACCTCAGATCTCTACGCAGGCACACATGAATGCACGTAATTTACACACATCCAGAGAAAAACTCACCCACGGAAACCAAATTCCAAGAAATCCAAACATCGAAATGCTTGCACACACATGCGATTATGCGCAGAGGTCCACCCTACCAGCCAACCTCAGATCTCTACACAGGCACACATGAATGCACGTGCATTTACACACATCCAGAAATAACCTCCCAAAATCAACCAAATTCCAAGAAATCCAAACATCGAAATGCTTGCACATACATGTGATTATGCGCAGAGGTCCACCCTACCAGCCAACCTCAGATCTCTACGCAGGCACACATGAATGCACGTACATTTACACACATCCAGAAATAACCTCCCACAAATCAACCAAATTCCAAGAAAACCAAACATCGAAATGCTTGCACACACATGCAATTATGCGCAGAGGTCCACCCTACCAGCCAACCTCAGATCTCTACGCAGGCACACATGAATGCACGTACATTTACACACATCCAGAGAAAAACTCACCCACAGAAACCAAATTCCAAGAAATCCAAACATCGAAATGCTTGCACACACATGCGATTATGCGCAGATGTCCACCCTACCAGCCAACCTCAGATCTCTACGCAGGCACACATGAATGCACGCACATTTACACACATCCAGAAATAACCTCCCAAAAATCCAAAAATTCCAAGAAATCCAAACATCGAATGCTTGCACATACATGTGATTATGCGCAGAGGTCAACCCTACCAGCCAACCTCAGATCTCTACGCAGGCACACATGAATGCACGCACATTTACACACATCCAGAAATAACCTCCCACAATTCAACCAAATTCCAAGAAATCCAAACATCGAAATGCTTGCACACACATGCGATTATGCGCAGAGGTCCACCCTACCAGCCAACCTCAGATCTCTACGCAGGCACACATGAATGCACGTACATTTACACACATCCAGAAATAACCTCCCAAAAATCCAAAAATTCCAAGAAATCCAAACATCGAAATGCTTGCACATACATGTGATTATGCGCAGAGGTCCACCCTACCAGCCAACCTCAGATCTCTACGCAGGCACACATGAATGCACGCACATTTACACACATCCAGAAATAACCTCCCAAAAATCAAAAATTCCAAGAAATCCAAACATCGAAATGCTTGCACATACATGTGATTATGCGCAGAGGTCCACCCTACCAGCCAACCTCAGATCTCTACACAGGCACACATGAATGCACGTACATTTACACACATCCAGAGAAAAACTCCCCACAGAAACCAAATTCCAAGAAATCCAAACATCGAAATGCTTGCACACACATGCGATTATGCACAGAGGTCCACCCTACCAGCCAACCTCAGATCTCTACGCAGGCACACATGAATGCACGTACATTTACACACATCCAGAAATAACCTCCCAAAAATCAACCAAATTCCAAGAAATCCAAACATCGAAATGCTTGCACATACATGTGATTATGCGCAGAGGTCCACCCTACCAGCCAACCTCAGATCTCTACGCAGGCACACATGAATGCACGTACATTTACACACATCCAGAAATAACCTCCCAAAATCAAAAATTCCAAGAAATCCAAACATCGAAATGCTTGCACATACATGCGATTATGCGCAGAGGTCCACGATACCAGCCAACCTCAGATCTCTACACAGGCACACATAAATACATGTACATTTACACACATCCAGAGATAAACTCCCCCACAGAAACCAAATTCCAAGGAATCCAAACATTGAAATGCTTGCACACACATGCGATTATGCGCAGAGGTCCACCCTACCAGCCAACCTCAGATCTCTACGCAGGCACACATGAATGCACGTACATTTACACACATCCAGAAATAACCTCCCACAAATCAACCAAATTCCAAGAAAACCAAACATCGAAATGCTTGCACACACATGCGATTAAGCGCAGAGGTCCACCCTACCAGCCAACCTCAGATCTCTCACGCAGGCACACATGAATGCACGTGATATTTACACACATCCAGAAATAACCTCCCAAAAATCAAAAAAATTCCAAGAAATCCAAACATCGAAATGCTTGCACATACATGTGATTATGCGCAGAGGTCCACCCTACCAGCCAACCTCAGATCTCTACGCAGGCACACATGAATGCACGCACATTTACACACATCCAGAAATAACCTCCCAAAATCAAAAATTCCAAGAAATCCAAACATCGAAATGCTTGCACATACATGTGATTATGCGCAGAGGTCCACCCTACCAGCCAACCTCAGATCTCTACGCAGGCACACATGAATGCACGTACATTTACACACATCCAGAAATAACCTCCCAAAAATCAACCAAATTCCAAGAAATCCAAACATCGAAATGCTTGCACACACATGCGATTAAGCGCAGAGGTCCACCCTACCAGCCAACCTCAGATCTCTACGAGGCACACATGAATGCATGTACATTTACACACATCCAGAAATAACCTCCCAAAAATCAAAAAATTCCAAGAAATCCAAACATCGAATGCTTGCACATACATGTGATTATGCGCAGAGGTCCACCCTACCAGCCAACCTCAGATCTCTACGCAGGCACACATGAATGCACGTACATTTACACACATCCAGAAATAACCTCCCAAAATCAAAAATTCCAAGAAATCCAAACATCGAATGCTTGCACATACATGTGATTATGCGCAGAGGTCCACCCTACCAGCCAACCTCAGATCTCTACACAGGCACACATGAATGCACGTACATTTACACACATCCAGAAAAAACTCCCCACAGAAACCAAATTCCAAGAAATCCAAACATCGAAATGCTTGCACACACATGCGATTATGCGCAGAGGTCCACCCTACCAGCCAACCTCAGATCTCTACGCAGGCACACATGAATGCACGTACATTTACACACATCCAGAAATAACCTCCCAAAATCAAAAAATTCCAAGAAAACCAAACATCGAATGCTTGCACATACATGTGATTATGCGCAGAGGTCCACCCTACCAGCCAACCTCAGATCTCTACGCAGGCACACATGAATGCACGTACATTTACACACATCCAGAAATAACCTCCCACAAATCAACCAAATTCCAAGAAAACCAAACATCGAAATGCTTGCACACACATGCGATTAAGCGCAGAGGTCCACCCTACCAGCCAACCTCAGATCTCTACACAGGCACACATGAATGCACGTACATTTACACACATCCAGAAATAACCTCCCAAAAATCAACCAAATTCCAAGAAATCCAAACATCGAAATGCTTGCACATACATGTGATTATGCGCAGAGGTCCACCCTACCAGCCAACCTCAGATCTCTATGCAGGCACACATGAATGCACGCACATTTACACACATCCAGAAATAACCTCCCAAAATCAAAAAAATTCCAAGAAATCCAAACATCGAAATGCTTGCACATACATGTGATTATGCGCAGAGGTCCAACCCTACCAGCCAACCTCAGATCTCTACGCAGGCACACATGAATGCACGTACATTTACACACATCCAGAAATAACCTCCCACAAATCAACCAAATTCCAAGAAATCCAAACATCGAAATGCTTGCACATACATGCGATTATGCGCAGAGGTCCACCCTACCAGCCAACCTCAGATCTCTCACGCGCAGGCACACATGAATGCACGTACATTTACACACATCCAGAAATAACCTCCCAAAATCCAAAAATTCCAAGAAATCCAAACATCGAATGCTTGCACATACATGTGATTATGCGCAGAGGTCAACCCTACCAGCCAACCTCAGATCTCTACGCAGGCACACATGAATGCACGTACATTTACACACATCCAGAAATAACCTCCCACAAATCAACCAAATTCCAAGAAATCCAAACATCGAAATGCTTGCACACACATGCGATTATGCGCAGAGGTCCACCCTACCAGCCAACCTCAGATCTCTACGCAGGCACACATGAATGCACGTACATTTACACACATCCAGAAATAACCTCCCAAAATCAAAAAATTCCACGAAATCCAAACATCGAATGCTTGCACATACATGTGATTATGCGCAGAGGTCCACCCTACCAGCCAACCTCAGATCTCTACGCAGGCACACATGAATGCACGACATTTACACACATCCAGAAATAACCTCCCAAAATCAAAAATTCCAAGAAATACAAACATCGAAATGCTTGCACACACATGCGATTATGCGCAGAGGTCCACCCTACCAGCCAACCTCAGATCTCTACGCAGGCACACATGAATGCACGTACATTTACACACATCCAGAAATAACCTCCCAAAAAAAAAAAATTCCACGAAATCCAAACATCGAAATGCTTGCACATACATGTGATTATGCGCAGAGGTCCACCCTACCAGCCAACCTCAGATCTCTACGCAGGCACACATGAATGCACGTACATTTACACACATCCAGAAATAACCTCCCAAAAATCAAAAAATTCCAAGAAATACAAACATCGAATGCTTGCACATACATGTGATTATGCGCAGAGGTCCACCCTACCAGCCAACCTCAGATCTCTACACAGGCACACATGAATGCACGTACATTTACACACATCCAGAGAAAAACTCCCCACAGAAACCAAATTCCAAGAAATCCAAACATCGAAATGCTTGCACACACATGCGATTATGCGCAGAGGTCCACCCTACCAGCCAACCTCAGATCTCTACGCAGGCACACATGAATGCACGCACATTTACACACATCCAGAAATAACCTCCCAAAAATCCAAAAATTCCAAGAAATCTAAACATCGAATGCTTGCACATACATGTGATTATGCGCAGAGGTCAACCCTACCAGCCAACCTCAGATCTCTACGCAGGCACACATGAATGCACGCACATTTACACACATCCAGAAATAACCTCCCAAAAATCAAAAAAATTCCAAGAAATCCAAACATCGAATGCTTGCACATACATGTGATTATGCGCAGAGGTCCACCCTACCAGCCAACCTCAGATCTCTACGCAGGCACACATGAATGCACGTGACATTTACACACATCCAGAAATAACCTCCCAAAAATCAACCAAATTCCAAGAAATCCAAACATCGAAATGCTTGCACACACATGCGATTAAGCGCAGAGGTCCACCCTACCAGCCAACCTCAGATCTCTACGCAGGCACACATGAATGCACGTACATTTACACACATCCAGAAATAACCTCCCAAAAATCAAAAAATTCCAAGAAATCCAAACATCGAAATGCTTGCACATACATGTGATTATGCGCAGAGGTCCACCCTACCAGCCAACCTCAGATCTCTACGCAGGCACACATGAATGCACGTATTTTTACACACATCCAGAAATAACCTCCCACAAATCAACCAAATTCCAAGAAATCCAAACATCGAAATGCTTGCACACACATGCGATTATGCGCAGAGGTCCACCCTACCAGCCAACCTCAGATCTCTACGCAGGCACACATGAATGCACGTACATTTACACACATCCAGAAATAACCTCCCAAAATCAAAAAAATTCCACGAAATCCAAACATCGAATGCTTGCACATACATGTGATTATGCGCAGAGGTCCACCCTACCAGCCAACCTCAGATCTCTACGCAGGCACACATGAATGCACGTATATTTACACACATCCAGAAATAACCTCCCAAAAATCAAAAATTCCAAGAAATCCAAACATCGAATGCTTGCACATACATGTGATTATGCGCAGAGGTCCACCCTACCAGCCAACCTCAAATCTCTACGCAGGCACACATGAATGCATGTACATTTACACACATCCAGAGATAAACTCCCCACAGAAACCAAATTCCAAGAAATCCAAACATCGAAATGCTTGCACACACATGCGATTATGCGCAGAGGTCCACCCTACCAGCCAACCTCAGATCTCTATACCGGCACACATGAATGCACGTACATTTACACACATCCAGAGATAAACTCCCCACAGAAACCAAATTCCAAGAAATCTAAACATCGAAATGCTTGCACACACATGCGATTATGCGCAGAGGTCCACCCTACCAGCCAACCTCAGATCTCTACGCAGGCACACATGAATGTACGCACATTTACACACATCCAGAAATAACCTCCCAAAAATCAAAAAATTCCAAGAAATCCAAACATCGAAATGCTTGCACATACATGTGATTATGCGCAGAGGTCCACCCTACCAGCCAACCTCAGATCTCTACGCAGGCACACATGAATGCACGTACATTTACACACATCCCGAAATAACCTCCCACAAATCAACCAAATTCCAAGAAATCCAAACATCGAAATGCTTGCACACACATGCGATTATGCGCAGAGGTCCACCCTACCAGCCAACCTCAGATCTCTACGCAGGCACACATGAATGAATGCACGTACATTTACACACATCCAGAAATAACCTCCCACAAATCAACCAAATTCCAAGAAAACCAAACATCGAAATGCTTGCACACACATGCGATTAAGCGCAGAGGTCCACCCTACCAGCCAACCTCAGATCTCTACGCAGGCACACATGAATGCACGTACATTTACACACATCCAGAAATAACCTCCCAAAAATCAAAAAAATTCCAAGAAATCCAAACATCGAAATGCTTGCACATACATGCGATTATGCGCAGAGGTCCACCCTACCAGCCAACCTCAGATCTCTACACCGGCACACATGAATACATGTACATTTACACACATCCAGAGATAAACTCCCCACAGAAACCAAATTCCAAGAAATCCAAACATCGAAATGCTTGCACACACATGCGATTATGCGCAGAGGTCCACCCTACCAGCCAACCTCAGATCTCTACGCAGGCACACATGAATGCACGTACATTTACACACATCCAGAAATAACCTCCCACAAATCAACCAAATTCCAAGAAAACCAAACATCGAAATGCTTGCACACACATGCGATTATGCGCAGAGGTCCACCCTACCAGCCAACCTCAGATCTTTACGCAGGCACACATGAATGCACGTACATTTACACACATCCAGAAATAACCTCCCAAAATCAACCAAATTCCAAGAAATCCAAACATCGAAATGCTTGCACATACATGTGATTATGCGCAGAGGTCCACCCTACCAGCCAACCTCAGATCTCTACGCAGGCACACATGAATGCACGCACATTTACACACATGCAGAAATAACCTCCCAAAAATCAAAAAATTCCAAGAAATCCAAACATCGAATGCTTGCACATACATGTGATTATGCGCAGAGGTCCACCCTACCAGCCAACCTCAGATCTCTACGCAGGCACACATGAATGCACGTACATTTACACACATCCAGAAATAACCTCCCAAAAATCAACCAAATTCCACGAAATCCAAACATCGAAATGCTTGCACATACATGCGATTATGCGCAGAGGTCCACCCTACCAGCCAACCTCAGATCTCTACGCAGGCACACATGAATGCACGTACATTTACACACATCCAGAAATAACCTCCCAAAATCCAAAAAAATTCCAAGAATTCCAAACATCGAATGCTTGCACATACATGTGATTATGCGCAGAGGTCAACCCTACCAGCCAACCTCAGATCTCTACGCAGGCACACATGAATGCACGTACATTTACACACATCCAGAAATAACCTCCCACAAATCAACCAAATTCCAAGAAATCCAAACATCGAAATGCTTGCACACACATGATTATGCGCAGAGGTCCACCCTACCAGCCAACCTCAGATCTCTACGCAGGCACACATGAATGCACGTACATTTACACACATCCAGAAATAAACTCCCCACAGAAACCAAATTCCAAGAAATCCAAACATCGAATGCTTTGCACACATGTGATTATGCGCAGAGGTCCACCCTACCAGCCAACCTCAGATCTCTACGCAGGCACACATGAATGCACGTACATTTACACACATCCAGAAATAACCTCCCAAAATCAAAAAATTCCAAGAAATCCAAACATCGAAATGCTTGCACATACATGCGATTATGCGCAGAGGTCCACCCTACCAGCCAACCTCAGATCTCTACACAGGCACACATGAATACATGTACATTTACACACATCCAGAGATAAACTCCCCACAGAAACCAAATTCCAAGAAATCCAAACATCGAAATGCTTGCACACACATGCAATTATGCGCAGAGGTCCACCCTACCAGCCAACCTCAGATCTCTACGCAGGCACACATGAATGCGCGTACATTTACACACATCCAGAAATAACCTCCCAAAATCAAAAAATTCCAAGAAATCCAAACATCGAAATGCTTGCACATACATGTGATTATGCGAGAGGTCCACCCTACCAGCCAACCTCAGATCTCTACGCAGGCACACATGAATGCACGTACATTTACACACATCCAGAAATAACCTCCCAAAATCAACCAAATTCCAAGAAATCCAAACATCGAAATGCTTGCACACACATGCGATTAAGCGCAGAGGTCCACCCTACCAGCCAACCTCAGATCTCTACGCAGGCACACATGAATGCACGTACATTTACACACATCCAGAAATAACCTCCCAAAAATCAAAAAATCCAAGAAATCCAAACATCGAAATGCTTGCACATACATGTGATTATGCGCAGAGGTCCACCCTACCAGCCAACCTCAGATCTCTACGCAGGCACACATGAATGCACGTACATTTACACACATCCAGAAATAACCTCCCACAAATGAACCAAATTCCAAGAAATCCAAACATCGAAATGCTTGCACACACATGCGATTATGCGCAGAGGTCCACCCTACCAGCCAACCTCAGATCTCTACGCAGGCACACATGAATGCACGTACATTTACACACATCCAGAAATAACCTCCCACAAATCAACCAAATTCCAAGAAAACCAAACATCGAAATGCTTGCACACACATGCGATTAAGCGCAGAGGTCCACCCTACCAGCCAACCTCAGATCTCTACGCAGGCACACATGAATGCACGTACATTTACACACATCCAGAAATAACCTCCCACAAATCTACCAAATTCCAAGAAATCCAAACATCGAAATGCTTGCACATACATGTGATTATGCGCAGAGGTCCACCCTACCAGCCAACCTCAGATCTCTACACAGGCACACATGAATGCATGTACATTTACACACATCCAGAGATAAACTCCCCACAGAAACCAAATTCCAAGAAATCCAAACATCGAAATGCTTGCACACACATGCGATTATGCGCAGAGGTCCACCCTACCAGCCAACCTCAGATCTCTACGCAGGCACACATGAATGCACGTACATTTACACACATCCAGAAATAACCTCCCACAAATCAACCAAATTCCAAGAAAACCAAACATCGAAATGCTTGCACACACATGCGATTAAGCGCAGAGGTCCACCCTACCAGACAACCTCAGATCTCTACGCAGGCACACATGAATGCACGTACATTTACACACATCCAGAAATAACCTCCCAAAAATCAAAAATTCCAAGAAATCCAAACATCGAATGCTTGCACATACATGTGATTATGCGCAGAGGTCCACCCTACCAGCCAACCTCAGATCTCTACGCAGGCACACATGAATGCACGTACATTTACACACATCCAGAAATAACCTCCCAAAAATCAACCAAATTCCAAGAAATCTAAACATCGAAATGCTTGCACACACATGCGATTAAGCGCAGAGGTCCACCCTACCAGCCAACCTCAGATCTCTACGCAGGCACACATGAATGCACGTACATTTACACACATCCAGAAATAACCTCCCAAAAATCAAAAAATTCCAAGAAATCCAAACATCGAATGCTTGCACATACATGTGATTATGCGCAGAGGTCCACCCTACCAGCCAACCTCAGATCTCTACGCAGGCACACATGAATGCACGTACATTTACACACATCCAGAAATAACCTCCCACAAATGAACCAAATTCCAAGAAATCCAAACATCGAAATGCTTGCACACACATGCGATTATGCGCAGAGGTCCACCCTACCAGCCAACCTCAGATCTCTACGCAGGCACACATGAATGCACGTACATTTACACACATCCAGAAATAACCTCCCAAAAATCAAAAAATTCCACGAAATCCAAACATCGAATGCTTGCACATACATGTGATTATGCGCAGAGGTCCACCCTACCAGCCAACCTCAGATCTCTACGCAGGCACACATGAATGCACGTATTTACACACATCCAGAAATAACCTCCCAAAAATCATCAAATTCCAAGAAATCCAAACATCGAAATGCTTGCACATACATGTGATTATGCGCAGAGGTCCACCCTACCAGCCAACCTCAAATCTCTACGCAGGCACACATGAATGCATGTACATTTACACACATCCAGAGATAAACTCCCCCACAGAAACCAAATTCCAAGAAATCCAAACATCGAAATGCTTGCACACACATGCGATTATGCGCAGAGGTCCACCCTACCAGCCAACCTCAGATCTCTATACCGGCACACATGAATGCACGTACATTTACACACATCCAGAGATAAACTCCCCCACAGAAACCAAATTCCAAGAAATCCAAACATCGAAATGCTTGCACACACATGCGATTATGCGCAGAGGTCCACCCTACCAGCCAACCTCAGATCTCTACGCAGGCACACATGAATGTACGCACATTTACACACATCCAGAAATAACCTCCCAAAAATCAAAAATTCCAAGAAATCCAAACATCGAAATGCTTGCACATACATGTGATTATGCGCAGAGGTCCACCCTACCAGCCAACCTCAGATCTCTACGCAGGCACACATGAATGCACGCATTTACATTTACACACATCCAGAAATAACCTCCCACAAATCAACCAAATTCCAAGAAATCCAAACATCGAAATGCTTGCACACACATGCGATTATGCGCGAGGTCCACCCTACCAGCCAACCTCAGATCTCTACGCAGGCACACATGAATGCACGTACATTTACACACATCCAGAAATAACCTCCCACAAATCAACCAAATTCCAAGAAAACCAAACATCGAAATGCTTGCACACACATGCGATTAAGCGCAGAGGTCCACCCTACCAGCCAACCTCAGATCTCTACGCAGGCACACATGAATGCACGTACATTTACACACATCCAGAAATAACCTCCCAAAAATCAAAAAATCCAAGAAATCCAAACATCGAAATGCTTGCACATACATGCGATTATGCGCGAGGTCCACCCTACCAGCCAACCTCAGATCTCTACACCGGCACACATGAATACATGTACATTTACACACATCCAGAGATAAACTCCCCACAGAAACCAAATTCCAAGAAATCCAAACATCGAAATGCTTGCACACACATGCGATTATGCGCAGAGGTCCACCCTACCAGCCAACCTCAGATCTCTACGCAGGCACACATGAATGCACGTACATTTACACACATCCAGAAATAACCTCCCACAAATCAACCAAATTCCAAGAAAACCAAACATCGAAATGCTTGCACACACATGCGATTAAGCGCAGAGGTCCACCCTACCAGCCAACCTCAGATCTTTACGCAGGCACACATGAATGCACGTACATTTACACACATCCAGAAATAACCTCCCAAAAATCAACCAAATTCCAAGAAATCTAAACATCGAAATGCTTGCACATACATGTGATTATGCGCAGAGGTCCACCCTACCAGCCAACCTCAGATCTCTACGCAGGCACACATGAATGCACGCACATTTACACACATCCAGAAATAACCTCCCAAAAATCAAAAATTCCAAGAAATCCAAACATCGAATGCTTGCACATACATGTGATTATGCGCAGAGGTCCACCCTACCAGCCAACCTCAGATCTCTACGCAGGCACACATGAATGCACGTACATTTACACACATCCAGAAATAACCTCCCAAAAATCAACCAAATTCCACGAAATCCAAACATCGAAATGCTTGCACATACATGCGATTATGCGCAGAGGTCCACCCTACCAGCCAACCTCAGATCTCTACGCAGGCACACATGAATGCACGTACATTTACACACATCCAGAAATAACCTCCCAAAAATCCAAAAATTCCAAGAAATCCAAACATCGAAATGCTTGCACATACATGTGATTATGCGCAGAGGTCAACCCTACCAGCCAACCTCAGATCTCTACATGCAGGCACACATGAATGCACGTACATTTACACACATCCAGAAATAACCTCCCACAAATCAACCAAATTCCAAGAAATCCAAACATCGAAATGCTTGCACACACATGCGATTATGCGCAGAGGTCCACCCTACCAGCCAACCTCAGATCTCTACGCAGGCACACATGAATGCACGTACATTTACACACATCCAGAAATAACCTCCCAAAAATCAAAAATTCCACGAAATCCAAACATCGAAATGCTTGCACATACATGTGATTATGCGCAGAGGTCCACCCTACCAGCCAACCTCAGATCTCTACGCAGGCACACATGAATGCACGACATTTTTACACACATCCAGAAATAACCTCCCAAAAATCAAAAAATTCCAAGAAATCCAAACATCGAAATGCTTGCACATACATGCGATTATGCGCAGAGGTCCACCCTACCAGCCAACCTCAGATCTCTACACAGGCACACATGAATGCACGTACATTTACACACATCCAGAGAAAAACTCCCCACAGAAACCAAATTCCAAGAAATCCAAACATCGAAATGCTTGCACACACATGCGATTATGCGCAGAGGTCCACCCTACCAGCCAACCTCAGATCTCTACGCAGGCACACATGAATGCACGTACATTTACACACATCCAGAAATAACCTCCCACAAATCAACCAAATTCCAAGAAATCCAAACATCGAAATGCTTGCACATACATGTGATTATGCGCAGAGGTCCACCCTACCAGCCAACCTCAGATCTCTACGCAGGCACACATGAATGCACGTACATTTACACACATCCAGAAATAACCTCCCAAAAATCAAAAATTCCAAGAAATCCAAACATCGAAATGCTTGCACACACATGCGATTATGCGCAGAGGTCCACCCTACCAGCCAACCTCAGATCTCTATACCGGCACACATGAATGCACGTACATTTACACACATCCAGAGATAAACTCCCCACAGAAACCAAATTCCAAGAAATCCAAACATCGAAATGCTTGCACACACATGCGATTATGCGCAGAGGTCCACCCTACCAGCCAACCTCAGATCTCTACGCAGGCAACATGAATGTACGCACATTTACACACATCCAGAAATAACCTCCCAAAAATCAAAAAATTCCAAGAAATCCAAACATCGAATGCTTGCACATACATGTGATTATGCGCAGAGGTCCACCCTACCAGCCAACCTCAGATCTCTACGCAGGCACACATGAATGCACGTACATTTACACACATCCCGAAATAACCTCCCACAAATCAACCAAATTCCAAGAAATCCAAACATCGAAATGCTTGCACACACATGCGATTATGCGCAGAGGTCCACCCTACCAGCCAACCTCAGATCTCTACGCAGGCACACATGAATGCACGTACATTTACACACATCCAGAAATAACCTCCCACAAATCAACCAAATTCCAAGAAAACCAAACATCGAAATGCTTGCACACACATGCGATTAAGCGCAGAGGTCCACCCTACCAGCCAACCTCAGATCTCTACGCAGGCACACATGAATGCACGTACATTTACACACATCCAGAAATAACCTCCAAAAATCAAAAATTCCAAGAAATCCAAACATCGAAATGCTTGCACATACATGCGATTATGCGCAGAGGTCCACCCTACCAGCCAACCTCAGATCTCTACACAGGCACACATGAATACATGTACATTTACACACATCCAGAGATAAACTCCCCACAGAAACCAAATTCCAAGAAATCCAAACATCGAAATGCTTGCACACACATGCGATTATGCGCGAGAGGTCCACCCTACCAGCCAACCTCAGATCTCTACGCAGGCACACATGAATGCACGTACATTTACACACATCCAGAAATAACCTCCCACAAATCAACCAAATTCCAAGAAAACCAAACATCGAAATGCTTGCACACACATGCGATTAAGCGCAGAGGTCCACCCTACCAGCCAACCCTCAGATCTTTACGCAGGCACACATGAATGCACGTACATTTACACACATCCAGAAATAACCTCCCAAAAATCAACCAAATTCCAAGAAATCCAAACATCGAATGCTTGCACATACATGTGATTATGCGCAGAGGTCCACCCTACCAGCCAACCTCAGATCTCTACGCAGGCACACATGAATGCACGCACATTACACACATCCAGAAATAACCTCCCAAAAATCAAAAATTCCAAGAAATCCAAACATCGAAATGCTTGCACATACATGTGATTATGCGCAGAGGTCCACCCTACCAGCCAACCTCAGATCTCTACGCAGGCACACATGAATGCACGTACATTTACACACATCCAGAAATAACCTCCCAAAAATCAACCAAATTCCACGAAATCCAAACATCGAAATGCTTGCACATACATGCGATTATGCGCAGAGGTCCACCCTACCAGCCAACCTCAGATCTCTACGCAGGCACACATGAATGCACGTACATTTACACACATCCAGAAATAACCTCCCAAAATCCAAAAATTCCAAGAAATCCAAACATCGAAATGCTTGCACATACATGTGATTATGCGCGCAGAGGTCAACCCTACCAGCCAACCTCAGATCTCTACGCAGGCACACATGAATGCACGTATATTTACACACATCCAGAAATAACCTCCCACAAATCAACCAAATTCCAAGAAATCCAAACATCGAAATGCTTACACACACATGCGATTATGCGCAGAGGTCCACCCTACCAGCCAACCTCAGATCTCTACGCAGGCACACATGAATGCACGTACATTTACACACATCCAGAAATAACCTCCCAAAAATCAAAAAATTCCACGAAATCCAAACATCGAAATGCTTGCACATACATGTGATTATGCGCAGAGGTCCACCCTACCAGCCAACCTCAGATCTCTACGCAGGCACACATGAATGCACGTACATTTACACACATCCAGAAATAACCTCCCAAAATCAAAAATTCCAAGAAATCCAAACATCGAAATGCTTGCACATACATGCGATTATGCGCAGAGGTCCACCCTACCAGCCAACCTCAGATCTCTACACAGGCACACATGAATACATGTACATTTCACACATCCAGAGATAAACTCCCCACAGAAACCAAATTCCAAGAAATCCAAACATCGAAATGCTTGCACACACATGCGATTATGCGCAGAGGTCCACCCTACCAGCCAACCTCAGATCTCTACGCAGGCACACATGAATGCACGTACATTTACACACATCCAGAAATAACCTCCCACAAATCAACCAAATTCCAAGAAAACCAAACATCGAAATGCTTGCACACACATGCGATTAAGCGCAGAGGTCCACCCTACCAGCCAACCTCAGATCTCTACGCAGGCACACATGAATGCACGTACATTTACACACATCCAGAAATAATCTCCCAAAATCAAAAATTCCAAGAAATCCAAACATCGAATGCTTGCACATACATGTGATTATGCGCAGAGGTCCACCCTACCAGCCAACCTCAGATCTCTACGCAGGCACACATGAATGCACGCACATTTACACACATCCAGAAATAACCTCCCAAAATCAAAAATTCCAAGAAATCCAAACATCGAAATGCTTGCACATACATGTGATTATGCGCAGAGGTCCACCCTACCAGCCAACCTCAGATCTCTACGCAGGCACACATGAATGCACGTACATTTACACACATCCAGAAATAACCTCCCAAAAATCAAAAAATTCCAAGAAATCCAAACATCGAAATGCTTGCACACATGCGATTAAGCGCAGAGGTCCACCCTACCAGCCAACCTCAGATCTCTACGCAGGCACACATGAATGCACGTACATTTACACACATCCAGAAATAACCTCCCAAAATCAAAAAATTCCAAGAAATCCAAACATCGAAATGCTTGCACATACATGCGATTATGCGCAGAGGTCCACCCTACCAGCCAACCTCAGATCTCTACACAGGCACACATGAATGCACGTACATTTACACACATCCAGAAATAACCTCCCAAAAATCAAAAATTCCAAGAAATCCAAACATCGAAATGCTTGCACATACATGCGATTATGCGCAGAGGTCCACCCTACCAGCCAACCTCAGATCTCTACACAGGCACACATGAATACATGTACATTTACACACATCCAGAGATAAACTCCCCACAGAAACCAAATTCCAAGAAATCCAAACATCGAAATGCTTGCACACACATGCGATTATGCGCAGAGGTCCACCCTACCAGCCAACCTCAGATCTCTATACCGGCACACATGAATGCACGTACATTTACACACATCCAGAAATAACCTCCCACAAATCAACCAAATTCCAAGAAATCCAAACATCGAAATGCTTGCACATACATGTGATTATGCGCAGAGGTCCACCCTACCAGCCAACCTCAGATCTCTACACAGGCACACATGAATGCACGTACATTTACACACATCCAGAAATAACCTCCCAAAATCAAAAAAATTCCAAGAAATCCAAACATCGAAATGCTTGCACATACATGCGATTATGCGCAGAGGTCCACCCTACCAGCCAACCTCAGATCTCTACACAGGCACACATGAATACATGTACATTTACACACATCCAGAGATAAACTCCCCACAGAAACCAAATTCCAAGAAATCCAAACATCGAAATGCTTGCACACACATGCGATTATGCGCAGAGGTCCACCCTACCAGCCAACCTCAGATCTCTACGCAGGCACACATGAATGCACGTACATTTACACACATCCAGAAATAACCTCCCACAAATCAACCAAATTCCAAGAAAACCAAACATCGAAATGCTTGCACACACATGCAATTATGCGCAGAGGTCCACCCTACCAGCCAACCTCAGATCTCTACGCAGGCACACATGAATGCACGTACATTTACACACATCCAGAGAAAAAACTCACCCACAGAAACCAATTTCCAAGAAATCCAAACATCGAAATGCTTGCACACACATGCGATTATGCGCAGATGTCCACCCTACCAGCCAACCTCAGATCTCTACGCAGGCACACATGAATGCACGCACATTTACACACATCCAGAAATAACCTCCCAAAAATCAAAAAATTCCAAGAAATCCAAACATCGAAATGCTTGCACATACATGTGATTATGCGCAGAGGTTCACCCTACCAGCCAACCTCAGATCTCTACGCAGGCACACATGAATGCACGTACATTTACACACATCCAGAAATAACCTCCCAAAAATCAACCAAATTCCAAGAAATCCAAACATCGAAATGCTTGCACACACATGCGATTATGCGCAGAGGTCCACCCTACCAGCCAACCTCAGATCTCTACGCAGGCACACATGAATGCACGTACATTTACACACATCCAGAAATAACCTCCCAAAAATCAAAAATTCCAAGAAATCCAAACATCGAAATGCTTGCACATATATGTGATTATGCGCAGAGGTCCACCCTACCAGCCAACCTCAGATCTCTACGCAGGCACACATGAATGCACGTACATTTACACACATCCAGAAATAACCTCCCAAAATCAAAAATTCCAAGAAATCCAAACATCGAATGCTTGCACATACATGTGATTATGCGCAGAGGTCCACCCTACCAGCCAACCTCAGATCTCTACGCAGGCACACATGAATGCACGCACATTTACACACATCCAGAAATAACCTCCCAAAAATCAAAAAATTCCAAGAAATCCAAACATCGAAATGCTTGCACATACATGTGATTATGCGCAGAGGTCCACCCTACCAGCCAACCTCAGATCTCTACACAGGCACACATGAATGCATGTACATTTACACACATCCAGAGATAAACTCCCCCACAGAAACCAAATTCCAAGAAATCCAAACATCGAAATGCTTGCACACACATGCGATTATGCGCAGAGGTCCACCCTACCAGCCAACCTCAGATCTCTATACCGGCACACATGAATGCACGTACATTTACACACATCCAGAAATAACCTCCCACAAATCAACCAAATTCCAAGAAATCCAAACATCAAAATGCTTGCACATACATGTGATTATGCGCAGAGGTCCACCCTACCAGCCAGCCTCAGATCTCTACACAGGCACACATGAATGCACGTACATTTACACACATCCAGAAATAACCTCCCAAAATCAAAAATTCCAAGAAATCCAAACATCGAAATGCTTGCACATACATGTGATTATGCGCAGAGGTCCACCCTACCAGCCAACCTCAGATCTCTACACAGGCACACATGAATGCATGTACATTTACACACATCCAGAGATAAACTCCCCCACAGAAACCAAATTCCAAGAAATCCAAACATCGAAATGCTTGCACACACATGCGATTATGCGCAGAGGTCCACCCTACCAGCCAACCTCAGATCTCTATACCGGCACACATGAATGCACGTACATTTACACACATCCAGAAATAACCTCCCACAAATCAACCAAATTCCAAGAAATCCAAACATCAAAATGCTTGCACATACATGTGATTATGCGCAGAGGTCCACCCTACCAGCCAGCCTCAGATCTCTACACAGGCACACATGAATGCACGCATTACATTTTTACACATCCAGAAATAACCTCCCAAAATCAAAAACTTCCAAGAAATCCAAACATCGAAATGCTTGCACATACATGCGATTATGCGCAGAGGTCCACCCTACCAGCCAACCTCAGATCTCTACACAGGCACACATGAATACATGTACATTTACACACATCCAGAGATAAACTCCCCCACACAAACCAAATTCCAAGAAATCCAAACATCGAAATGCTTGCACACACATGCGATTATGCGCAGAGGTCCACCCTACCAGCCAACCTCAGATCTCTACACAGGCACACATGAATGCACGTACATTTACACACATCCAGAAATAACCTCCCACAAATCAACCAAATTCCAAGAAAACCAAACATCGAAATGCTTGCACACACATGCGATTAAGCGCAGAGGTCCACCCTACCAGCCAACCTCAGATCTCTACACAGGCACACATGAATGCACGTACATTTACACACATCCAGAAATAACCTCCCAAAAATCAAAAAAATTCCAAGAAAACCAAACATCGAAATGCTTGCACATACATGTGATTATGCGCAGAGGTCCACCCTACCAGCCAACCTCAGATCTCTACGCAGGCACACATGAATGCACGTACATTTACACACATCCAGAAATAACCTCCCAAAAACCAAAAAATTCCAAGAAATCCAAACATCGAAATGCTTGCACATACATGTGATTATGCGCAGAGGTCCACCCTACCAGCCAACCTCAGATCTCTACGCAGGCACACATGAATGCACGTACATTTACACACATCCAGAGATAAACTCCCCCACAGAAACCAAATTCCAAGAAATCCAAACATTGAAATGCTTGCACACACATGCGATTATGCGCAGAGGTCCACCCTACCAGCCAACCTCAGATCTCTATACCGGTACACATGAATGCACGTACATTTACACACATCCAGAAATAACCTCCCACAAATCAACCAAATTCCAAGAAATACAAACATCGAAATGCTTGCACATACATGTGATTATGCGCAGAGGTCCACCCTACCAGCCAACCTCAGATCTCTACACAGGCACACATGAATGCACGTACATTTACACACATCCAGAAATAGCCTCCCAAAAATCAAAAAATTCCAAGAAATCCAAACATCGAAATGCTTGCACATACATGCGATTATGCGCAGAGGTCCACCCTACCAGCCAACCTCAGATCTCTACACAGGCACACATGAATACATGTACATTTACACACATCCAGAGATAAACTCCCCACAGAAACCAAATTCCAAGAAATCCAAACATCGAAATGCTTGCACACACATGCGATTATGCGCAGAGGTCCACCCTACCAGCCAACCTCAGATCTCTACGCAGGCACACATGAATGCACGTACATTTACACACATCCAGAAATAACCTCCCACAAATCAACCAAATTCCAAGAAAACCAAACATCGAAATGCTTGCACACACATGCGATTAAGCGCAGAGGTCCACCCTACCAGCCAACCTCAGATCTTTACGCAGGCACACATGAATGCACGTACATTTACACACATCCAGAAATAACCTCCCAAAAATCAACCAAATTCCAAGAAATCCAAACATCGAAATGCTTGCACATACATGTGATTATGCGCAGAGGTCCACCCTACCAGCCAACCTCAGATCTCTACGCAGGCACACATGAATGCACGCACATTTACACACATCCAGAAATAACCTCCCAAAAATCAAAAAATTCCAAGAAATCCAAACATCGAAATGCTTGCACATACATGTGATTATGCGCAGAGGTCCACCCTACCAGCCAACCTCAGATCTCTACGCAGGCACACATGAATGCACGTACATTTACACACATCCAGAAATAACCTCCCACAAATCAACCAAATTCCACGAAATCCAAACATCGAAATGCTTGCACATACATGCGATTATGCGCAGAGGTCCACCCTACCAGCCAACCTCAGATCTCTACACAGGCACACATGAATGCACGTGTACATTTACACACATCCAGAAATAACCTCCCAAATCAAAAAAATTCCAAGAAATCCAAACATCGAAATGCTTGCACATACATGTGATTATGCGCAGAGGTCCACCCTACCAGCCAACCTCAGATCTCTACACAGGCACACATGAATACATGTACATTTACACACATCCAGAGATAAACTCCCCCACAGAAACCAAATTCCAAGAAATCCAAACATCGAAATGCTTGCACACACATGCGATTATGCGCAGAGGTCCACCCTACCAGCCAACCTCAGATCTCTACGCGAGGCACACATGAATGCACGTACATTTACACACATCCAGAAATAACCTCCCACAAATCAACCAAATTCCAAGAAAACCAAACATCGAAATGCTTGCACACACATGCAATTATGCGCAGAGGTCCACCCTACCAGCCAACCTCAGATCTCTACGCAGGCACACATGAATGCACGTACATTTACACACATCCAGAGAAAAAACTCACCCACAGAAACCAAATTCCAAGAAATCCAAACATCGAAATGCTTGCACACACATGCGATTATGCGCAGATGTCCACCCTACCAGCCAACCTCAGATCTCTACGCAGGCACACATGAATGCACGCACATTTACACACATCCAGAAATAACCTCCCAAAAATCAAAAATTCCAAGAAATCCAAACATCGAATGCTTGCACATACATGTGATTATGCGCAGAGGTTCACCCTACCAGCCAACCTCAGATCTCTACGCAGGCACACATGAATGCACGTACATTTACACACATCCAGAAATAACCTCCCAAAATCAACCAAATTCCAAGAAATCCAAACATCGAAATGCTTGCACACACATGCGATTAAGCGCGAGAGGTCCACCCTACCAGCCAACCTCAGATCTCTACGCAGGCACACATGAATGCACGTACATTTACACACATCCAGAAATAACCTCCCAAAATCAAAAAATTCCAAGAAATCCAAACATCGAATGCTTGCACATACATGTGATTATGCGCAGAGGTCCACCCTACCAGCCAACCTCAGATCTCTACGCAGGCACACATGAATGCACGTACATTTACACACATCCAGAAATAACCTCCCAAAATCAAAAATTCCAAGAAATCCAAACATCGAAATGCTTGCACATACATGTGATTATGCGCAGAGGTCCACCCTACCAGCCAACCTCAGATCTCTACACAGGCACACATGAATGCATGTACATTTACACACATCCAGAGATAAACTCCCCACAGAAACCAAATTCCAAGAAATCCAAACATCGAAATGCTTGCACACACATGCGATTATGCGCAGAGGTCCACCCTACCAGCCAACCTCAGATCTCTACGCAGGCACACATGAATGCACGTACATTTACACACATCCAGAAATAACCTCCCACAAATCAACCAAATTCCAAGAAAACCAAACATCGAAATGCTTGCACACACATGCGATTAAGCGCAGAGGTCCACCCTACCAGCCAACCTCAGATCTCTACGCAGGCACACATGAATGCACGTACATTTACACACATCCAGAAATAACCTCCCAAAAATCAAAAATTCCAAGAAATCCAAACATCGAATGCTTGCACATACATGTGATTATGCGCAGAGGTCAACCCTACCAGCCAACCTCAGATCTCTACGCAGGCACACATGAATGCACGCACATTTACACACATCCAGAAATAACCTCCCACAAATCAACCAAATTCCAAGAAATCCAAACATCGAAATGCTTGCACACACATACGATTATGCGCAGAGGTCCACCCTACCAGCCAACCTCAGATCTCTACGCAGGCACACATGAATGCACGTACATTTACACACATCCAGAAATAATCTCCCAAAATCAAAAAATTCCACGAAATCCAAACATCGAAATGCTTGCACATACATGTGATTATGCGCAGAGGTCCACCCTACCAGCCAACCTCAGATCTCTACGCAGGCACACATGAATGCAGGTACATTTACACACATCCAGAAATAACCTCCCAAAATCAAAAAATTCCAAGAAATCCAAACATCGAAATGCTTGCACATACATGTGATTATGCGCAGAGGTCCACCCTACCAGCCAACCTCAGATCTCTACACAGGCACACATGAATGCACGTACATTTACACACATCCAGAGAAAAACTCACCCACGGAAACCAAATTCCAAGAAATCCAAACATCGAAATGCTTGCACACACATGCGATTATGCGCAGAGGTCCACCCTACCAGCCAACCTCAGATCTCTACACAGGCACACATGAATGCACGTACATTTACACACATCCAGAAATAACCTCCCAAAAATCAACCAAATTCCAAGAAATCCAAACATCGAAATGCTTGCACATACATGTGATTATGCGCAGAGGTCCACCCTACCAGCCAACCTCAGATCTCTACGCAGGCACACATGAATGCACGTACATTTACACACATCCAGAAATAACCTCCCAAAATCAAAAAATTCCAAGAAATCCAAACATCGAAATGCTTGCACATACATGCGATTATGCGCAGAGGTCCACCCTACCAGCCAACCTCAGATCTCTACACAGGCACACATGAATACATGTACATTTACACACATCCAGAGATAAACTCCCCACAGAAACCAAATTCCAAGAAATCCAAACATCGAAATGCTTGCACACACATGCGATTATGCGCAGAGGTCCACCCTACCAGCCAACCTCAGATCTCTACGCAGGCACACATGAATGCACGTACATTTACACACATCCAGAAATAACCTCCCACAAATCAACCAAATTCCAAGAAAACCAAACATCGAAATGCTTGCACACACATGCGATTAAGCGCAGAGGTCCACCCTACCAGCCAACCTCAGATCTCTACGCAGGCACACATGAATGCACGTACATTTACACACATCCAGAAATAACCTCCCAAAAATCAAAAATTCCAAGAAATCCAAACATCGAATGCTTGCACATACATGTGATTATGCGCAGAGGTCCACCCTACCAGCCAACCTCAGATCTCTACGCAGGCACACATGAATGCACGTACATTTACACACATCCAGAAATAACCTCCCAAAAATCAACCAAATTCCAAGAAATCCAAACATCGAAATGCTTGCACACACATGCGATTAAGCGCAGAGGTCCACCCTACCAGCCAACCTCAGATCTCTACGCAGGCACACATGAATGCACGTACATTTACACACATCCAGAAATAACCTCCCAAAATCAAAAATTTCCAAGAAATCCAAACATCGAATGCTTGCACATACATGTGATTATGCGCAGAGGTCCACCCTACCAGCCAACCTCAGATCTCTACGCAGGCACACATGAATGCACGTACATTTACACACATCCAGAAATAACCTCCCAAAAATCAACCAAATTCCAAGAAATCCAAACATCGAAATGCTTGCACATACATGTGATTATGCGCAGAGGTCCACCCTACCAGCCAACCTCAGATCTCTATGCAGGCACACATGAATGCACGCACATTTACACACATCCAGAAATAACCTCCCAAAAATCAAAAAATTCCAAGAAATCCAAACATCGAATGCTTGCACACACATGTGATTATGCGCAGAGGTCCACCCTACCAGCCAACCTCAAATCTCTACGCAGGCACACATGAATGCATGTACATTTACACACATCCAGAGATAAACTCCCCACAGAAACCAAATTCCAAGAAATCCAAACATCGAAATGCTTGCACACATGCGATTATGCGCAGAGGTCCACCCTACCAGCCAACCTCAGATCTCTATACCGGCACACATGAATGCACGTACATTTACACACATCCAGAGATAAACTCCCCACAGAAACCAAATTCCAAGAAATCCAAACATCGAAATGCTTGCACACACATGCGATTATGCGCAGAGGTCCACCCTACCAGCCAACCTCAGATCTCTACGCAGGCACACATGAGTGTACGCATTTTACACACATCCAGAAATAACCTCCCAAAAATCAAAAATTCCAAGAAATCCAAACATCGAAATGCTTGCACATACATGTGATTATGCGCGCAGAGGTCCACCCTACC
The DNA here is from genome assembly GCF_013358895.1 of Oreochromis aureus. Lineage (NCBI taxonomy): Eukaryota > Metazoa > Chordata > Actinopteri > Cichliformes > Cichlidae > Oreochromis > Oreochromis aureus. Next base: position 34,344,143 of record NC_052961.1, read on the forward strand.
AGCCAACCTCAGATCTCTACGCAGGCACACATGAATGCACGTACATTTACACACATCCCGAAATAACCTCCCACAAATCAACCAAATTCCAAGAAATCCAAACATCGAAATGCTTGCACACACATGCGATTATGCGCAGAGGTCCACCCTACCAGCCAACCTCAGATCTCTACGCAGGCACACATGAATGCACGTACATTTACACACATCCAGAAATAACCTCCCACAAATCAACCAAATTCCAAGAAAACCAAACATCGAAATGCTTGCACACACATGCGATTAAGCGCGGAGGTCCACCCTACCAGCCAACCTCAGATCTCTACGCAGGCACACATGAATGCACGTACATTTACACATCCAGAAATAACCTCCCACAAATCAACCAAATTCCAAGAAATCCAAACATCGAAATGCTTGCACATACATGTGATTATGCGCGAGGGTCCACCCTACCAGCCAACCTCAGATCTCTACACAGGCACACATGAATGCATGTACATTTACACACATCCAGAGATAAACTCCCCACAGAAACCAAATTCCAAGAAATCCAAACATCGAAATGCTTGCACACACATGCGATTATGCGCAGAGGTCCACCCTACCAGCCAACCTCAGATCTCTACGCAGGCACACATGAATGCACGTACATTTACACACATCCAGAAATAACCTCCCACAAATCAACCAAATTCCAAGAAAACCAAACATCGAAATGCTTGCACACACATGCGATTAAGCGCAGAGGTCCACCCTACCAGCCAACCTCAGATCTCTACGCAGGCACACATGAATGCACGTACATTTACACACATCCAGAAATAACCTCCCAAAATCAACCAAATTCCAAGAAATCCAAACATCGAAATGCTTGCACACACATGCGATTAAGCGCAGAGGTCCACCCTACCAGCCAACCTCAGATCTCTACGCAGGCACACATGAAATGCACGTACATTTACACACATCCAGAAATAACCTCCCAAAAATCAAAAAATTCCCAAGAAATCCAAAATCGAAATGCTTGCACATACATGTGATTATGCGCAGAGGTCCACCCTACCAGCCAACCTCAGATCTCTACACGCAGCACACATGAATGCACGTACATTTACACACATCCAGAAATAACCTCCCAAAAATCAAAATTTCCAAGAAATCCAAACATCGAAATGCTTGCACATACATGTGATTATGCGAGAGGTCCACCCTACCAGCCAACCTCAGATCTCTACACAGGCACACATGAATGCATGTACATTTACACACATCCAGAGATAAACTCCCCACAGAAACCAAATTCCAAGAAATCCAAACATCGAAATGCTTGCACACACATGCGATTATGCGCAGAGGTCCACCCTACCAGCCAACCCTCAGATCTCTACGCAGGCACACATGAATGCACGTACATTTACACACATCCAGAAATAACCTCCCACAAATCAACCAAATTCCAAGAAAACCAAACATCGAAATGCTTGCACACACATGCGATTAAGCGCAGAGGTCCACCCTACCAGCCAACCTCAGATCTCTACGCAGGCACACATGAATGCACGTACATTTACACACATCCAGAAATAACCTCCCAAAATCAAAAAAATTCCAAGAAATCCAAACATCGAATGCTTGCACATACATGTGATTATGCGCAGAGGTCAACCCTACCAGCCAACCTCAGATCTCTACGCAGGCACACATGAATGCACGTACATTTACACACATCCAGAAATAACCTCCCACAAATCAACCAAATTCCAAGAAATCCAAACATCGAAATGCTTGCACACACATGCGATTATGCGCAGAGGTCCACCCTACCAGCCAACCTCAGATCTCTACGCAGGCACACATGAATGCACGTACATTTACACACATCCAGAAATAATCTCCCAAAAATCAAAAATTCCACGAAATCCAAACATCGAAATGCTTGCACATACATGTGATTATGCGCAGAGGTCCACCCTACCAGCCAACCTCAGATCTCTATGCAGGCACACATGAATGCAGGTACATTTACACACATCCAGAAATAACCTCCCAAAATCAAAAAATTCCAAGAAATCCAAACATCGAAATGCTTGCACATACATGTGATTATGCGCAGAGGTCCACCCTACCAGCCAACCTCAGATCTCTACACAGGCACACATGAATGCACGTACATTTACACACATCCAGAGAAAAACTCACCCACGGAAAAAAATTCCAAGAAATCCAAACATCGAAATGCTTGCACACACATGCGATTATGCGAGGGTCCACCCTACCAGCCAACCTCAGATCTCTACACAGGCACACATGAATGCACGTACATTTACACACATCCAGAAATAACCTCCCAAAAATCAACCAAATTCCAAGAAATCCAAACATCGAATGCTTGCACATACATGTGATTATGCGCAGAGGTCCACCCTACCAGCCAACCTCAGATCTCTACGCAGGCACACATGAATGCACGTACATTTACACACATCCAGAAATAACCTCCCAAAATCAAAAAATTCCAAGAAATCCAAACATCGAAATGCTTGCACATACATGCGATTATGCGCAGAGGTCCACCCTACCAGCCAACCTCAGATCTCTACACAGGCACACATGAATACATGTACATTTACACACATCCAGAGATAAACTCCCCACAGAAACCAAATTCCAAGAAATCCAAACATCGAAATGCTTGCACACACATGCGATTATGCGCAGAGGTCCACCCTACCAGCCAACCTCAGATCTCTACGCAGGCACACATGAATGCACGTACATTTACACACATCCAGAAATAACCTCCCACAAATCAACCAAATTCCAAGAAAACCAAACATCGAAATGCTTGCACACACATGCGATTAAGCGCAGAGGTCCACCCTACCAGCCAACCTCAGATCTCTACGCAGGCACACATGAATGCACGTACATTTACACACATCCAGAAATAACCTCCCAAAAATCAAAAATTCCAAGAAATCCAAACATCGAATGCTTGCACATACATGTGATTATGCGCAGAGGTCCACCCTACCAGCCAACCTCAGATCTCTACGCAGGCACACATGAATGCACGTACATTTACACACATCCAGAAATAACCTCCCAAAAATCAACCAAATTCCAAGAAATCCAAACATCGAAATGCTTGCACACACATGCGATTAAGCGCAGAGGTCCACCCTACCAGCCAACCTCAGATCTCTACGCAGGCACACATGAATGCACGTACATTTACACACATCCAGAAATAACCTCCCACAAATCAACCAAATTCCAAGAAATCCAAACATCGAATGCTTGCACATACATGTGATTATGCGCAGAGGTCCACCCTACCAGCCAACCTCAGATCTCTACGCAGGCACACATGAATGCACGTACATTTACACACATCCAGAAATAACCTCCCAAAAATCAACCAAATTCCAAGAAATCCAAACATCGAAATGCTTGCACACACATGCGATCATGCGCAGAGGTCCACCCTACCAGCCAACCTCAGATCTCTACGCAGGCACACATGAATGCACGTACATTTACACACATCCAGAAATAATCTCCCAAAAATCAAAAAATTCCACGAAATCCAAACATCGAAATGCTTGCACATACATGTGATTATGCGCAGAGGTCCACCCTACCAGCCAACCTCAGATCTCTACGCAGGCACACATGAATGCAGGTACATTTACACACATCCAGAAATAACCTCCCAAAAATCAAAAAATTCCAAGAAATCCAAACATCGAAATGCTTGCACATACATGTGATTATGCGCAGAGGTCCACCCTACCAGCCAACCTCAGATCTCTACACAGGCACACATGAATGCACGTACATTTACACACATCCAGAGAAAAAACTCACCCACGGAAACCAAATTCCACGAAATCCAAACATCGAAATGCTTGCACACACATGCGATTATGCGCAGAGGTCCACCCTACCAGCCAACCTCAGATCTCTACACAGGCACACATGAATGCACGTACATTTACACACATCCAGAAATAACCTCCCAAAATCAACCAAATTCCAAGAAATCCAAACATCGAAATGCTTGCACATACATGTGATTATGCGCAGAGGTCCACCCTACCAGCCAACCTCAGATCTCTACGCAGGCACACATGAATGCACGTACATTTACACATCCAGAAATAACCTCCCAAAATCAAAAAATTCCAAGAAATCCAAACATCGAAATGCTTGCACATACATGCGATTATGCGCAGAGGTCCACCCTACCAGCCAACCTCAGATCTCTACACAGGCACACATGAATACATGTACATTTACACACATCCAGAGATAAACTCCCCACAGAAACCAAATTCCAAGAAATCCAAACATCGAAATGCTTGCACACACATGCGATTATGCGCAGAGGTCCACCCTACCAGCCAACCTCAGATCTCTACGCAGGCACACATGAATGCACGTACATTTACACACATCCAGAAATAACCTCCCACAAATCAACCAAATTCCAAGAAAACCAAACATCGAAATGCTTGCACACACATGCGATTAAGCGCAGAGGTCCACCCTACCAGCCAACCTCAGATCTCTACGCAGGCACACATGAATGCACGTACATTTACACACATCCAGAAATAACCTCCCAAAATCAAAAATTCCAAGAAATCCAAACATCGAAATGCTTGCACATACATGTGATTATGCGCAGAGGTCCACCCTACCAGCCAACCTCAGATCTCTACGCAGGCACACATGAATGCACGCGTACATTTACACACATCCAGAAATAACCTCCCAAAAATCAACCAAATTCCAAGAAATCCAAACATCGAAATGCTTGCACACACATGCGATTAAGCGCGAGGTCCACCCTACCAGCCAACCTCAGATCTCTACGCAGGCACACATGAATGCACGTACATTTACACACATCCAGAAATAACCTCCCAAAAATCAAAAAAATTCCAAGAAATCCAAACATCGAAATGCTTGCACATACATGTGATTATGCGCAGAGGTCCACCCTACCAGCCAACCTCAGATCTCTACGCAGGCACACATGAATGCACGTACATTTACACACATCCAGAAATAACCTCCCAAAAATCAACCAAATTCCAAGAAATCCAAACATCGAAATGCTTGCACATACATGTGATTATGCGCAGAGGTCCACCCTACCAGCCAACCTCAGATCTCTATGCAGGCACACATGAATGCACGTACATTTACACACATCCAGAAATAACCTCCCAAAAATCAAAAATTCCAAGAAATCCAAACATCGAAATGCTTGCACACACATGTGATTATGCGCAGAGGTCCACCCTACCAGCCAACCTCAAATCTCTACGCAGGCACACATGAATGCATGTACATTTACACACATCCAGAGATAAACTCCCCACAGAAACCAAATTCCAAGAAATCCAAACATCGAAATGCTTGCACACACATGCGATTATGCGCAGAGGTCCACCCTACCAGCCAACCTCAGATCTCTACGCAGGCACACATGAATGCACGTACATTTACACACATCCAGAAATAACCTCCCACAAATCAACCAAATTCCAAGAAAACCAAACATCGAAATGCTTGCACACACATGCGATTAAGCGCAGAGGTCCACCCTACCAGCCAACCTCAGATCTCTACGCAGGCACACATGAATGCACGTACATTTACACACATCCAGAAATAACCTCCCACAAATCAACCAAATTCCAAGAAATCCAAACATCGAAATGCTTGCACATACATGTGATTATGCGCGCAGAGGTCCACCCTACCAGCCAACCTCAGATCTCTACACAGGCACACATGAATGCATGTACATTTACACACATCCAGAGATAAACTCCCCACAGAAACCAAATTCCAAGAAATCCAAACATCGAATGCTTGCACACACATGCGATTATGCGCAGAGGTCCACCCTACCAGCCAACCTCAGATCTCTACGCAGGCACACATGAATGCACGTACATTTACACACATCCAGAAATAACCTCCCACAAATCAACCAAATTCCAAGAAAACCAAACATCGAAATGCTTGCACACACATGCGATTAAGCGCAGAGGTCCACCCTACCAGCCAACCTCAGATCTCTACGCAGGCACACATGAATGCACGTACATTTACACACATCCAGAAATAACCTCCCAAAAATCAAAAAATTCCAAGAAATCCAAACATCGAAATGCTTGCACATACATGTGATTATGCGCGAGAGGTCAACCCTACCAGCCAACCTCAGATCTCTACACAGGCACACATGAATGCATGTACATTTACACACATCCAGAGATAAACTCCCCACAGAAACCAAATTCCAAGAAATCCAAACATCGAAATGCTTGCACACACATGCGATTATGCGCGAGAGGTCCACCCTACCAGCCAACCTCAGATCTCTATACCGGCACACATGAATGCACGTACATTTACACACATCCAGAAATAACCTCCCAAAATCAACCAAATTCCAAGAAATCCAAACATCAAAATGCTTGCACATACATGTGATTATGCGCAGAGGTCCACCCTACCAGCCAACCTCAGATCTCTACACAGGCACACATGAATGCACGTACATTTACACACATCCAGAAATAACCTCCCAAAAATCAAAAATTCCAAGAAATCCAAACATCGAAATGCTTGCACATACATGCGATTATGCGCAGAGGTCCACCCTACCAGCCAACCTCAGATCTCTACACAGGCACACATGAATACATGTACATTTACACACATCCAGAGATAAACTCCCCACAGAAACCAAATTCCAAGAAATCCAAACATCGAAATGCTTGCACACACATGCGATTATGCGCAGAGGTCCACCCTACCAGCCAACCTCAGATCTCTATACCGGCACACATGAATGCACGTACATTTACACACATCCAGAAATAACCTCCCACAAATCAACCAAATTCCAAGAAATCCAAACATCAAAATGCTTGCACACACATGTGATTATGCGCAGAGGTCCACCCTACCAGCCAACCTCAGATCTCTACACAGGCACACATGAATGCACGTACATTTACACACATCCAGAAATAACCTCCCAAAATCAAAAATTCCAAGAAATCCAAACATCGAAATGCTTGCACATACATGTGATTATGCGCAGAGGTCCACCCTACCAGCCAACCTCAGATCTCTACACAGGCACACATGAATGCACATACATTTACACACATCCAGAGAAAAAACTCCCCCACAAAAACCAAATTCCAAGAAATCCAAACATCGAAATGCTTGCACACACATGCGATTATGCGCAGAGGTCCACCCTACCAGCCAACCTCAGATCTCTACGCAGGCACACATGAATGCACGTACATTTACACACATCCAGAAATAACCTCCCAAAAATCAACCAAATTCCAAGAAATCCAAACATCGAATGCTTGCACATACATGTGATTATGCGCAGAGGTCCACCCTACCAGCCAACCTCAGATCTCTACGCAGGCACACATGAATGCACGCGATACATTTACACACATCCAGAAATAACCTCCCAAAAATCAAAAAATTCCAAGAAATCCAAACATCGAAATGCTTGCACATACATGCGATTATGCGCAGAGGTCCACCCTACCAGCCAACCTCAGATCTCTACACAGGCACACATGAATACATGTACATTTACACACATCCAGAGATAAACTCCCCACAGAAACCAAATTCCAAGAAATCCAAACATCGAAATGCTTGCACACACATGCGATTATGCGCAGAGGTCCACCCTACCAGCCAACCTCAGATCTCTACGCAGGCACACATGAATGCACGTACATTTACACACATCCAGAAATAACCTCCCACAAATCAAAAAATTCCAAGAAATCCAAACATCGAAATGCTTGCACATACATGTGATTATGCGCAGAGGTCCACCCTACCAGCCAACCTCAGATCTCTACGCAGGCACACATGAATGCACGCGTACATTTACACACATCCAGAAATAACCTCCCAAAAATCAAAAAATTCCAAGAAATCCAAACATCGAAATGCTTGCACATACATGTGATTATGCGCAGAGGTCCACCCTACCAGCCAACCTCAGATGTCTACGCAGGCACACATGAATGCACGTACATTTACACACATCCAGAAATAACCTCCCACAAATCAACCAAATTCCAAGAAATCCAAACATCGAAATGCTTGCACACACATGCGATTAAGCGCAGAGGTCGTCCACCCTACCAGCCAACCTCAGATCTCTACGCAGGCACACATGAATGCACGTACATTTACACACATCCAGAAATAACCTCCCAAAAATCAAAAAATTCCAAGAAATCCAAACATCGAAATGCTTGCACATACATGTGATTATGCGCAGAGGTCAACCCTACCAGCCAACCTCAGATCTCTACACAGGCACACATGAATGCATGTACATTTACACACATCCAGAGATAAACTCCCCACAGAAACCAAATTCCAAGAAATCCAAACATCGAAATGCTTGCACACACATGCGATTATGCGCAGAGGTCCACCCTACCAGCCAACCTCAGATCTCTATACCGGCACACATGAATGCACGTACATTTACACACATCCAGAAATAACCTCCCACAAATCAACCAAATTCCAAGAAATCCAAACATCGAAATGCTTGCACATACATGTGATTATGCGCAGAGGTCCACCCTACCAGCCAACCTCAGATCTCTACACAGGCACACATGAATGCACGTACATTTACACACATCCAGAAATAACCTCCCAAAAATCAAAAATTCCAAGAAATCCAAACATCGAAATGCTTGCACATACATGCGATTATGCGCGAGGTCCACCCTACCAGCCAACCTCAGATCTCTACACAGGCACACATGAATACATGTACATTTACACACATCCAGAGATAAACTCCCCACAGAAACCAAATTCCAAGAAATCCAAACATCGAAATGCTTGCACACACATGCGATTATGCGCAGAGGTCCACCCTACCAGCCAACCTCAGATCTCTACACAGGCACACATGAATGCACGTACATTTACACACATCCAGAAATAACCTCCCACAAATCAACCAAATTCCAAGAAAACCAAACATCGAAATGCTTGCACACACATGCGATTAAGCGCAGAGGTCCACCCTACCAGCCAACCTCAGATCTCTATGCAGGCACACATGAATGCATGTACATTTACACACATCCAGAAATAACCTTCCAAAAATCAAAAAATTCCAAGAAATCCAAACATCGAATGCTTGCACATACATGTGATTATGCGCAGAGGTCCACCCTACCAGCCAACCTCAGATCTCTCACGCAGGCACACATGAATGCACGCACATTTACACACATCCAGAAATAACCTCCCAAAAATCAAAAATTCCAAGAAATCCAAACATCGAAATGCTTGCACATACATGTGATTATGCGCAGAGGTCCACCCTACCAGCCAACCTCAGATCTCTCGCGGGCACACATGAATGCACGTACATTTACACACATCCAGAAATAACCTCCCAAAAATCAACCAAATTCCAAGAAATCCAAACATCGAAATGCTTGCACACACATGCGATTAAGCGCAGAGGTCCACCCTACCAGCCAACCTCAGATCTCTACGCAGGCACACATGAATGCACGTACATTTACACACATCCAGAAATAACCTCCCAAAAATCAAAAATTCCAAGAAATCCAAACATCGAAATGCTTGCACATACATGTGATTATGCGCAGAGGTCCACCCTACCAGCCAACCTCAGATCTCTACGCAGGCACACATGAATGCACGTACATTTACACACATCCGAAATAACCTCCCACAAATCAACCAAATTCCAAGAAATCCAAACATCGAAATGCTTGCACACACATGCGATTATGCGCAGAGGTCCACCCTACCAGCCAACCTCAGATCTCTACGCAGGCACACATGAATGCACATACATTTACACACATCCAGAAATAACCTCCCAAAAATCAAAAAATTCCACGAAATCCAAACATCGAAATGCTTGCACACACATGCGATTATGCGCAGAGGTCCACCCTACCAGCCAACCTCAGATCTCTATACCGGCACACATGAATGCACGTACACTTACACACATCCAGAAATAACCTCCCACAAATCAACCAAATTCCAAGAAATCCAAACATCGAAATGCTTGCACATACATGTGATTATGCGCAGAGGTCCACCCTACCAGCCAACCTCAGATCTCTACACAGGCACACATGAATGCACGTACATTTACACACATCCAGAAATAACCTCCCAAAATCAAAAATTCCAAGAAATCCAAACATCGAAATGCTTGCACATACATGCGATTATGCGCAGAGGTCCACCCTACCAGCCAACCTCAGATCTCTACACAGGCACACATGAATACATGTACATTTACACACATCCAGAGATAAACTCCCCCACAGAAACCAAAAAATTCCAAGAAATCCAAACATCGAAATGCTTGCACACACATGCGATTATGCGCAGAGGTCCACCCTACCAGCCAACCTCAGATCTCTACGCAGGCACACATGAATGCACGTACATTTATACACATCCAGAAATAACCTCCCACAAATCAACCAAATTCCAAGAAAACCAAACATCGAAATGCTTGCACACACATGCAATTAAGCGCAGAGGTCCACCCTACCAGCCAACCTCAGATCTCTACGCAGGCACACATGAATGCACGTACATTTACACACATCCAGAAATAACCTCCCAAAAATCAAAAAATTCCAAGAAATCCAAACATCGAAATGCTTGCACATACATGTGATTATGCGCAGAGGTCCACCCTACCAGCCAACCTCAGATCTCTACGCAGGCACACATGAATGCACGCACATTTACACACATCCAGAAATAACCTCCCAAAAATCAAAAAATTCCACGAAATCCAAACATCGAAATGCTTGCACATACATGCGATTATGCGCAGAGGTCCACCCTACCAGCCAACCTCAGATCTCTACACAGGCACACATGAATACATGTACATTTACACACATCCAGAGATAAACTCCCCACAGAAACCAAAAATTCCAAGAAATCCAAACATCGAAATGCTTGCACACATGCGATTATGCGCGGAGGTCCACCCTACCAGCCAACCTCAGATCTCTCGCGAGGCACACATGAATGCACGTACATTTATACACATCCAGAAATAACCTCCCACAAATCAACCAAATTCCAAGAAAACCAAACATCGAAATGCTTGCACACACATGCAATTAAGCGCAGAGGTCCACCCTACCAGCCAACCTCAGATCTCTACGCAGGCACACATGAATGCACGTACATTTACACACATCCAGAAATAACCTCCCAAAAATCAAAAAATTCCAAGAAATCCAAACATCGAAATGCTTGCACATACATGTGATTATGCGCAGAGGTCCACCCTACCAGCCAACCTCAGATCTCTACGCAGGCACACATGAATGCACGCATTTACACACATCCAGAAATAACCTCCCAAAAATCAAAAAATTCCAAGAAATCCAAACATCGAAATGCTTGCACATACATGTGATTATGCGCAGAGGTCCACCCTACCAGCCAACCTCAGATCTCTACACAGGCACACATGAATGCATGTACATTTACACACATCCAGAGATAAACTCCCCCACAGAAACCAAATTCCAAGAAATCCAAACATCGAAATGCTTGCACACACATGCGATTAAGCGCAGAGGTCCACCCTACCAGCCAACCTCAGATCTCTACACACAGGCACACATGAATGCATGTACATTTACACACATCCAGAAATAACCTCCCAAAAATCAAAAAATTCCAAGAAATCCAAACATCGAAATGCTTGCACACACATGCGATTAAGCGCAGAGGTCCACCCTACCAGCCAACCTCAGATCTCTACGCAGGCACACATGAATGCACGTACATTTACACACATCCAGAAATAACCTCCCAAAAATCAAAAAATTCCAAGAAATCCAAACATCGAAATGCTTGCACATACATGTGATTATGCGCAGAGGTCCACCCTACCAGCCAACCTCAGATCTCTACACAGGCACACATGAATGCACGTACATTTACACACATCCAGAAATAACCTCCCAAAAATCAAAAAAATTCCAAGAAATCCAAACATCGAAATGCTTGCACATACATGCGATTATGCGCAGAGGTCCACCCTACCAGCCAACCTCAGATCTCTACACAGGCACACATGAATACATGTACATTTACACATCCAGAGATAAACTCCCCACAGAAACCAAATTCCAAGAAATCCAAACATCGAAATGCTTGCACACACATGCGATTATGCGCAGAGGTCCACCCTACCAGCCAACCTCAGATCTCTACACAGGCACACATGAATGCACGTACATTTACACACATCCAGAAATAACCTCCCACAAATCAACCAAATTCCAAGAAAACCAAACATCGAAATGCTTGCACACACATGCGATTATGCGCAGAGGTCCACCCTACCAGCCAACCTCAGATCTCTATGCAGGCACACATGAATGCATGTACATTTACACACATCCAGAAATAACCTCCCAAAATCAAAAAATTCCAAGAAATCCAAACATCGAAATGCTTGCACATACATGTGATTATGCGCGCAGGTCCACCCTACCAGCCAACCTCAGATCTCTCACGCAGGCACACATGAATGCACGCACATTTACACACATCCAGAAATAACCTCCCAAAAATCAAAAAATTCCAAGAAATCCAAACATCGAAATGCTTGCACATACATGTGATTATGCGCAGAGGTCCACCCTACCAGCCAACCTCAGATCTCTACGCAGGCACACATGAATGCACGTACATTTACACACATCCAGAAATAACCTCCCAAAAATCAAAAATTCCAAGAAATCCAAACATCGAAATGCTTGCACACATGCGATTATGCGCAGAGGTCCACCCTACCAGCCAACCTCAGATCTCTACGCAGGCACACATGAATGCACGTACATTTACACACATCCAGAAATAACCTCCCAAAAATCAAAAATTCCAAGAAATCCAAACATCGAAATGCTTGCACATACATGTGATTATGCGCAGAGGTCCACCCTACCAGCCAACCTCAGATCTCTACGCAGGCACACATGAATGCACGCACATTTACACACATCCAGAAATAACCTCCCAAAAATCAAAAATTCCAAGAAATCCAAACATCGAAATGCTTGCACATACATGTGATTATGCGCAGAGGTCCACCCTACCAGCCAACCTCAGATCTCTACGCAGGCACACATGAATGCACGTACATTTACACACATCCAGAAATAACCTCCCAAAAATCAAAAAATTCCAAGAAATCCAAACATCGAAATGCTTGCACATACATGCGATTATGCGCAGAGGTCCACCCTACCAGCCAACCTCAGATCTCTACGCAGGCACACATGAATGCACGTACATTTACACACATCCAGAAATAACCTCCCAAAAATCAAAAAATTCCAAGAAATCCAAACATCGAAATGCTTGCACATACATGTGATTATGCGCAGAGGTCCACCCTACCAGCCAACCTCAGATCTCTACGCAGGCACACATGAATGCACGTGCGCACATTTACACACATCCAGAAATAACCTCCCAAAAATCAAAAAAATTCCAAGAAATCCAAACATCGAAATGCTTGCACACACATGCGATTATGCGCAGAGGTCCACCCTACCAGCCAACCTCAGATCTCTCACGCAGGCACACATGAATGCACGTACATTTACACACACATCCAGAAATAACCTCCCAAAAATCAAAAAAATTCCAAGAAATCCAAACATCGAAATGCTTGCACATACATGTGATTATGCGCGCAGAGGTCCACCCTACCAGCCAACCTCAGATCTCTACACAGGCACACATGAATGCACGCACATTTACACACATCCAGAAATAACCTCCCAAAATCAAAAAAAAATTCCAAGAAATCCAAACATCGAAATGCTTGCACATACATGCGATTATGCGCAGAGGTCCACCCTACCAGCCAACCTCAGATCTCTACACAGGCACACATGAATACATGTACATTTACACACATCCAGAGATAAACTCCCCACAGAAACCAAATTCCAAGAAATCCAAACATCGAAATGCTTGCACACACATGCGATTATGCGCAGAGGTCCACCCTACCAGCCAACCTCAGATCTCTACACAGGCACACATGAATGCACGTACATTTACACACATCCAGAAATAACCTCCCACAAATCAACCAAATTCCAAGAAAACCAAACATCGAAATGCTTGCACACACATGCGATTAAGCGCAGAGGTCCACCCTACCAGCCAACCTCAGATCTCTATGCAGGCACACATGAATGCATGTACATTTACACATCCAGAAATAACCTCCCACAAATCAAAAAATTCCAAGAAATCCAAACATCGAAATGCTTGCACATACATGTGATTATGCGCAGAGGTCCACCCTACCAGCCAACCTCAGATCTCTACGCAGGCACACATGAATGCACGCACATTTACACACATCCAGAAATAACCTCCCAAAAATCAAAAAATTCCAAGAAATCCAAACATCGAAATGCTTGCACATACATGTGATTATGCGCAGAGGTCCACCCTACCAGCCAACCTCAGATCTCTACGCAGGCACACATGAATGCACGTACATTTACACACATCCAGAAATAACCTCCCAAAAATCAACCAAATTCCAAGAAATCCAAACATCGAAATGCTTGCACACACATGCGATTATGCGCAGAGGTCCACCCTACCAGCCAACCTCAGATCTCTACGCAGGCACACATGAATGCACGTACATTTACACACATCCAGAAATAACCTCCCAAAAATCAAAAAAATTCCAAGAAATCCAAACATCGAAATGCTTGCACATACATGTGATTATGCGCAGAGGTCCACCCTACCAGCCAACCTCAGATCTCTACGCAGGCACACATGAATGCACGTACATTTACACACATCCGAAATAACCTCCCACAAATCAACCAAATTCCAAGAAATCCAAACATCGAAATGCTTGCACACACATGCGATTAAGCGCAGAGGTCCACCCCACCAGCCAACCTCAGATCTCTATGCAGGCACACATGAATGCATGTACATTTACACACATCCAGAAATAACCTCCCACAAATCAAAAAATTCCAAGAAATCCAAACATCGAATGCTTGCACATACATGTGATTATGCGCAGAGGTCCACCCTACCAGCCAACCTCAGATCTCTACGCAGGCACACATGAATGCACGCACATTTACACACATCCAGAAATAACCTCCCAAAAATCAAAAATTCCAAGAAATCCAAACATCGAAATGCTTGCACATACATGTGATTATGCGCAGAGGTCCACCCTACCAGCCAACCTCAGATCTCTACGCAGGCACACATGAATGCACGTACATTTACACACATCCAGAAATAACCTCCCAAAAATCAAAAAAATTCCAAGAAATCCAAACATCGAAATGCTTGCACACACATGCGATTATGCGCAGAGGTCCACCCTACCAGCCAACCTCAGATCTCTACGCAGGCACACATGAATGCACGTACATTTACACACATCCAGAAATAACCTCCCAAAATCAAAAAATTCCAAGAAATCCAAACATCGAAATGCTTGCACATACATGTGATTATGCGCAGAGGTCCACCCTACCAGCCAACCTCAGATCTCTACGCAGGCACACATGAATGCACGCACATTTACACACATCCAGAAATAACCTCCCAAAAATCAAAAAAATTCCAAGAAATCCAAACATCGAAATGCTTGCACATACATGTGATTATGCGCAGAGGTCCACCCTACCAGCCAACCTCAGATCTCTACGCAGGCACACATGAATGCACGTACATTTACACACATCCAGAAATAACCTCCCAAAAATCAAAAAATTCCAAGAAATCCAAACATCGAAATGCTTGCACACACATGCGATTAAGCGCAGAGGTCCACCCTACCAGCCAACCTCAGATCTCTACGCAGGCACACATGAATGCACGTACATTTACACACATCCAGAAATAACCTCCCAAAAATCAAAAATTCCAAGAAATCCAAACATCGAAATGCTTGCACATACATGTGATTATGCGCGGAGGTCCACCCTACCAGCCAACCTCAGATCTCTACGCAGGCACACATGAATGCACGCACATTTACACACATCCAGAAATAACCTCCCAAAAATCAAAAAAATTCCAAGAAATCCAAACATCGAAATGCTTGCACATACATGTGATTATGCGCGAGAGGTCCACCCTACCAGCCAACCTCAGATCTCTCACGCAGGCACACATGAATGCACGTACATTTACACACATCCAGAAATAACCTCCCAAAAATCAAAAAATTCCAAGAAATCCAAACATCGAAATGCTTGCACACACATGCGATTAAGCGCAGAGGTCCACCCTACCAGCCAACCTCAGATCTCTACGCAGGCACACATGAATGCACGTACATTTACACACATCCAGAAATAACCTCCCAAAATCAAAAAAATTCCAAGAAATCCAAACATCGAAATGCTTGCACATACATGTGATTATGCGCAGAGGTCCACCCTACCAGCCAACCTCAGATCTCTACACAGGCACACATGAATGCACGTACATTTACACACATCCAGAAATAACCTCCCAAAAATCAAAAATTTCCAAGAAATCCAAACATCGAAATGCTTGCACATACATGCGATTATGCGCAGAGGTCCACCCTACCAGCCAACCTCAGATCTCTACACAGGCACACATGAATACATGTACATTTACACACATCCAGAGATAAACTCCCCACAGAAACCAAATTCCAAGAAATCCAAACATCGAAATGCTTGCACACACATGCGATTATGCGCAGAGGTCCACCCTACCAGCCAACCTCAGATCTCTACACAGGCACACATGAATGCACGTACATTTACACACATCCAGAAATAACCTCCCACAAATCAACCAAATTCCAAGAAAACCAAACATCGAAATGCTTGCACACACATGCGATTAAGCGCAGAGGTCCACCCTACCAGCCAACCTCAGATCTCTATGCAGGCACACATGAATGCATGTACATTTACACACATCCAGAAATAACCTCCCACAAATCAAAAAAATTCCAAGAAATCCAAACATCGAAATGCTTGCACATACATGTGATTATGCGCAGAGGTCCACCCTACCAGCCAACCTCAGATCTCTCGCGAGGCACACATGAATGCACGCACATTTACACACATCCAGAAATAACCTCCCAAAAATCAAAAAATTCCAAGAAATCCAAACATCGAAATGCTTGCACATACATGTGATTATGCGCAGAGGTCCACCCTACCAGCCAACCTCAGATCTCTACGCAGGCACACATGAATGCACGTACATTTACACACATCCAGAAATAACCTCCCAAAAATCAACCAAATTCCAAGAAATCCAAACATCGAAATGCTTGCACACATGCGATTAAGCGCGGAGGTCCACCCTACCAGCCAACCTCAGATCTCTACGCAGGCACACATGAATGCACGTACATTTACACACATCCAGAAATAACCTCCCAAAAATCAAAAAATTCCAAGAAATCCAAACATCGAAATGCTTGCACATACATGTGATTATGCGCGAGGTCCACCCTACCAGCCAACCTCAGATCTCTACGCAGGCACACATGAATGCACGCACATTTACACACACATCCGAAATAACCTCCCACAAATCAACCAAATTCCAAGAAATCCAAACATCGAAATGCTTGCACACACATGCGATTATGCGCAGAGGTCCACCCTACCAGCCAACCTCAGATCTCTACGCGGCACACATGAATGCACATACATTTACACACATCCAGAAATAACCTCCCAAAAATCAAAAAAATTCCAAGAAATCCAAACATCGAAATGCTTGCACACACATGCGATTAAGCGCAGAGGTCCACCCTACCAGCCAACCTCAGATCTCTACGCGGGCACACATGAATGCACGTACATTTACACACATCCAGAAATAACCTCCCAAAAATCAACCAAATTCCAAGAAATCCAAACATCGAAATGCTTGCACACACATGCGATTAAGCGCAGAGGTCCACCCTACCAGCCAACCTCAGATCTCTACACAGGCACACATGAATGCACGTACATTTACACACATCCAGAAATAACCTCCCACAAATCAACCAAATTCCAAGAAAACCAAACATCGAAATGCTTGCACACACATGCGATTAAGCGCAGAGGTCCACCCTACCAGCCAACCTCAGATCTCTATGGCAGGCACACATGAATGCATGTACATTTACACACATCCAGAAATAACCTCCCACAAATCAAAAAAATTCCAAGAAATCCAAACATCGAAATGCTTGCACATACATGTGATTATGCGCAGAGGTCCACCCTACCAGCCAACCTCAGATCTCTACAGGCAGGCACACATGAATGCACGTACATTTACACACATCCAGAAATAACCTCCCAAAAATCAACCAAATTCCAAGAAATCCAAACATCGAAATGCTTGCACACACATGCGATTAAGCGCAGAGGTCCACCCTACCAGCCAACCTCAGATCTCTACACAGGCACACATGAATGCACGTACATTTACACACATCCAGAAATAACCTCCCACAAATCAACCAAATTCCAAGAAAACCAAACATCGAAATGCTTGCACACACATGCGATTAAGCGCAGAGGTCCACCCTACCAGCCAACCTCAGATCTCTATGCAGGCACACATGAATGCATGTACATTTACACACATCCAGAAATAACCTCCCACAAATCAAAAAATTCCAAGAAATCCAAACATCGAAATGCTTGCACATACATGTGATTATGCGCAGAGGTCCACCCTACCAGCCAACCTCAGATCTCTACGCAGGCACACATGAATGCACGTACATTTACACACATCCAGAAATAACCTCCCAAAAATCAAAAAATTCCAAGAAATCCAAACATCGAAATGCTTGCACATACATGTGATTATGCGCAGAGGTCCACCCTACCAGCCAACCTCAGATCTCTACGCAGGCACACATGAATGCACGTACATTTACACACATCCAGAAATAACCTCCCAAAAATCAACCAAATTCCAAGAAATCCAAACATCGAAATGCTTGCACACACATGCGATTAAGCGCAGAGGTCCACCCTACCAGCCAACCTCAGATCTCTACGCAGGCACACATGAATGCACGTACATTTACACACATCCAGAAATAACCTCCCAAAATCAAAAAATTCCAAGAAATCCAAACATCGAAATGCTTGCACATACATGTGATTATGCGCGAGAGGTCCACCCTACCAGCCAACCTCAGATCTCTACGCAGGCACACATGAATGCACGTACATTTACACACATCCGAAAATAACCTCCCACAAATCAACCAAATTCCAAGAAATCCAAACATCGAAATGCTTGCACACACATGCGATTATGCGCAGAGGTCCACCCTACCAGCCAACCTCAGATCTCTACGCAGGCACACATGAATGCACATACATTTACACACATCCAGAAATAACCTCCCAAAAATCAAAAAATTCCAAGAAATCCAAACATCGAAATGCTTGCACACACATGCGATTATGCGCAGAGGTCCACCCTACCAGCCAACCTCAGATCTCTATACCGGCACACATGAATGCACGTACACTTACACACATCCAGAAATAACCTCCCACAAATCAACCAAATTCCAAGAAATCCAAACATCGAAATGCTTGCACATACATGTGATTATGCGCAGAGGTCCACCCTACCAGCCAACCTCAGATCTCTACACAGGCACACATGAATGCACGTACATTTACACACATCCAGAAATAACCTCCCAAAAATCAAAAAATTCCAAGAAATCCAAACATCGAAATGCTTGCACATACATGCGATTATGCGCAGAGGTCCACCCTACCAGCCAACCTCAGATCTCTACACAGGCACACATGAATACATGTACATTTACACACATCCAGAGATAAACTCCCCACAGAAACCAAAAATTCCAAGAAATCCAAACATCGAAATGCTTGCACACACATGCGATTATGCGCAGAGGTCCACCCTACCAGCCAACCTCAGATCTCTACGCAGGCACACATGAATGCACGTACATTTATACACATCCAGAAATAACCTCCCACAAATCAACCAAATTCCAAGAAAACCAAACATCGAAATGCTTGCACACACATGTGATTAAGCGCGAGGTCCACCCTACCAGCCAACCTCAGATCTCTACGCAGGCACACATGAATGCACGTACATTTACACACATCCAGAAATAACCTCCCAAAAATCAAAAAAATTCCAAGAAATCCAAACATCGAAATGCTTGCACATACATGTGATTATGCGCAGAGGTCCACCCTACCAGCCAACCTCAGATCTCTACGCAGGCACACATGAATGCACGCACATTTACACACATCCAGAAATAACCTCCTCCCAAAAATCAAAAAAATTCCACGAAATCCAAACATCGAAATGCTTGCACATACATGCGATTATGCGCAGAGGTCCACCCTACCAGCCAACCTCAGATCTCTACACAGGCACACATGAATGCATGTACATTTACACACATCCAGAGATAAACTCCCCACAGAAACCAAAAATTCCAAGAAATCCAAACATCGAAATGCTTGCACACACACATGCGATTATGCGCAGAGGTCCACCCTACCAGCCAACCTCAGATCTCTACGCAGGCACACATGAATGCACGTACATTTACACACATCCAGAAATAACCTCCCACAAATCAACCAAATTCCAAGAAAACCAAACATCGAAATGCTTGCACACACATGCAATTAAGCGCAGAGGTCCACCCTACCAGCCAACCTCAGATCTCTACGCAGGCACACATGAATGCACGTACATTTACACACATCCAGAAATAACCTCCCAAAAATCAAAAAATTCCAAGAAATCCAAACATCGAAATGCTTGCACATACATGTGATTATGCGCAGAGGTCCACCCTACCAGCCAACCTCAGATCTCTACGCAGGCACACACATGAATGCACGCACATTTACACACATCCAGAAATAACCTCCCAAAAATCAAAAAAATCCACAGAAATCCAAACATCGAAATGCTTGCACATACATGTGATTATGCGCAGAGGTCCACCCTACCAGCCAACCTCAGATCTCTACGCAGGCACACATGAATGCACGCGTACATTTACACATCCAGAAATAACCTCCCAAAATCAAAAAATTCCAAGAAATCCAAACATCGAAATGCTTGCACATACATGTGATTATGCGCAGAGGTCCACCCTACCAGCCAACCTCAGATCTCTACACAGGCACACATGAATGCACGTACATTTACACACATCCAGAAATAAACTCCCCCACAGAAACCAAATTCCAAGTAATCCAAACATCGAAATGCTTGCACACACATGCGATTATGCGCAGAGGTCCACCCTACCAGCCAACCTCAGATCTCTACGCAGGCACACATGAATGCACGTACATTTACACACATCCAGAAATAACCTCCCAAAAATCAACCAAATTCCAAGAAATCCAAACATCGAAATGCTTGCACATACATGTGATTATGCGCAGAGGTCCACCCTACCAGCCAACCTCAGATCTCTCGCGCAGGCACACATGAATGCACGTACATTTACACACATCCAGAAATAACCTCCCAAAAATCAACCAAATTCCAAGAAATCCAAACATCGAAATGCTTGCACATACATGTGATTATGCGCAGAGGTCCACCCTACCAGCCAACCTCAGATCTCTACGCAGGCACACATGAATGCACGCACATTTACACACATCCAGAAATAACCTCCCAAAAATCAAAAAATTCCAAGAAATCCAAACATCGAAATGCTTGCACATACATGTGATTATGCGAGAGGTCCACCCTACCAGCCAACCTCAGATCTCTCGCAGGCACACATGAATGCACGTACATTTACACACATCCAGAAATAACCTCCCAAAAATCAAAAATTCCAAGAAATCCAAACATCGAAATGCTTGCACATACATGTGATTATGCGCAGAGGTCCACCCTACCAGCCAACCTCAGATCTCTACACAGGCACACATGAATGCATGTACATTTACACACATCCAGAGATAACCTCCCCCACAGAAACCAAATTCCAAGAAATCCAAACATCGAAATGCTTGCACACACGCGATTATGCGCAGAGGTCCACCCTACCAGCCAACCTCAGATCTCTACGCAGGCACACATGAATGCACGTACATTTACACACATCCAGAAATAACCTCCCAAAAATCAACCAAATTCCAAGAAATCCAAACATTGAAATGCTTGCACATACATGTGATTATGCGCAGAGGTCCACCCTACCAGCCAACCTCAGATCTCTACGCAGGCACACATGAATGCACGTACATTTACACACATCCAGAAATAACCTCCCAAAAATCAACCAAATTCCAAGAAATCCAAACATCGAAATGCTTGCACATACATGTGATTATGCGCGAGAGGTCCACCCTACCAGCCAACCTCAGATCTCTACACAGGCACACATGAATGCACGTACGTTACATACACACATCCAGAAATAACCTCCCAAAATCAAAAAAATTCCAAGAAATCCAAACATCGAAATGCTTGCACATACATGTGATTATGCGCAGAGGTCCACCCTACCAGCCAACCTCAGATCTCTACACAGGCACACATGAATGCATGTACATTTACACACATCCAGAGATAAACTCCCCCACAGAAACCAAATTCCAAGAAATCCAAACATCGAAATGCTTGCACACACATGCGATTATGCGCAGAGGTCCACCCTACCAGCCAACCTCAGATCTCTACGCAGGCACACATGAATGCACGTACATTTACACACATCCAGAAATAACCTCCCACAAATCAACTAAATTCCAAGAAAACCAAACATCGAAATGCTTGCACACACATGCGATTAAGCGCAGAGGTCCACCCTACCAGCCAACCTCAGATCTCTACGCAGGCACACATGAATGCACGTACATTTACACACATCCAGAAATAACCTCCCAAAAATCAAAAAAATTCAAGAAATCCAAACATCGAAATGCTTGCACATACATGTGATTATGCGCAGAGGTCCACCCTACCAGCCAACCTCAGATCTCTACGCAGGCACACATGAATGCACGCACATTTACACACATCCAGAAATGACCTCCCAAAAATCAAAAAAATTCCAAGAAATCCAAACATCGAAATGCTTGCACATACATGTGATTATGCGCAGAGGTCCACCCTACCAGCCAACCTCAGATCTCTCACGCAGGCACACATGAATGCACGTACATTTACACACATCCAGAAATAACCTCCCAAAAATCAACCAAATTCCAAGAAATCCAAACATCGAAATGCTTGCACATACATGTGATTATGCGCAGAGGTCCACCCTACCAGCCAACCTCAGATCTCTCGCGAGGCACACATGAATGCACGTACATTTACACACATCCAGAAATAACCTCCCAAAAATCAAAAAATTCCAAGAAATCCAAACATCGAAATGCTTGCACATACATGTGATTATGCGCAGAGGTCCACCCTACCAGCCAACCTCAGATCTCTACACAGGCACACATGAATGCATGTACATTTACACACATCCAGAGATAAACTCCCCCACAGAAACCAAATTCCAAGAAATCCAAACATCGAAATGCTTGCACACACATGCGATTATGCGCAGAGGTCCACCCTACCAGCCAACCTCAGATCTCTACGCAGGCACACATGAATGCACATACATTTACACACATCCAGAAATAACCTCCCACAAATCAACCAAATTCCAAGAAAACCAAACATCGAAATGCTTGCACACACATGCGATTAAGCGCAGAGGTCCACCCTACCAGCCAACCTCAGATCTCTCGCGAGGCACACATGAATGCACGTACATTTACACACATACAGAAATAACCTCCCAAAAATCAAAAATTCCAAGAAATCCAAACATCGAAATGCTTGCACATACATGTGATTATGCGCAGAGGTCCACCCTACCAGCCAACCTCAGATCTCTACACACGAGGCACACATGAATGCACGTACATTTACACACATCCAGAAATAACCTCCCAAAAATCAAAAAAATTCCAAGAAATCCAAACATCGAAATGCTTGCACATACATGCGATTATGCGCAGAGGTCCACCCTACCAGCCAACCTCAGATCTCTACACAGGCACACATGAATACATGTACATTTACACACATCCAGAGATAAACTCCCCCACAGAAACCAAATTCCAAGAAATCCAAACATCGAAATGCTTGCACACACATGCGATTATGCGCAGAGGTCCACCCTACCAGCCAACCTCAGATCTCTACACAGGCACACATGAATGCACGTACATTTACACACATCCAGAAATAACCTCCCACAAATCAACCAAATTCCAAGAAAACCAAACATCGAAATGCTTGCACACACATGCGATTAAGCGCAGAGGTCCACCCTACCAGCCAACCTCAGATCTCTACACAGGCACACATGAATGCACGTACATTTACACACATCCAGAAATAACCTCCCAAAAATCAAAAAATTCCAAGAAAACCAAACATCGAAATGCTTGCACATACATGCGATTATGCGCAGAGGTCCACCCTACCAGCCAACCTCAGATCTCTACGCAGGCACACATGAATGCACGTACATTTACACACATCCAGAAATAACCTCCCAAAAATCAAAAAAATTCCAAGAAATCCAAACATCGAAATGCTTGCACATACATGTGATTATGCGCAGAGGTCCACCCTACCAGCCAACCTCAGATCTCTCGCAGGCACACATGAATGCACGTACATTTACACACATCCAGAAATAACCTCCCAAAAATCAAAAATTCCAAGAAATCCAAACATCGAAATGCTTGCACATACATGCGATTATGCGCAGAGGTCCACCCTACCAGCCAACCTCAGATCTCTACACAGGCACACATGAATACATGTACATTTACACACATCCAGAGATAAACTCCCCACAGAAACCAAATTCCAAGAAATCCAAACATCGAAATGCTTGCACACACATGCGATTATGCGCAGAGGTCCACCCTACCAGCCAACCTCAGATCTCTACACAGGCACACATGAATGCACGTACATTTACACACATCCAGAAATAACCTCCCACAAATCAACCAAATTCCAAGAAAACCAAACATCGAAATGCTTGCACACACATGCGATTAAGCGCGGAGGTCCACCCTACCAGCCAACCTCAGATCTCTACACAGGCACACATGAATGCACGTACATTTACACACATCCAGAAATAACCTCCCAAAAATCCAAAAAATTCCAAGAAATCCAAACATCGAAATGCTTGCACATACATGTGATTATGCGCGAGAGGTCCACCCTACCAGCCAACCTCAGATCTCTACGCAGGCACACATGAATGCACGTACATTTACACACATCCAGAGATAAACTCCCCACAGAAACCAAATTCCAAGAAATCCAAACATTGAAATGCTTGCACACACATGCGATTATGCGCAGAGGTCCACCCTACCAGCCAACCTCAGATCTCTATACAGGCACACATGAATGCACGTACATTTACACACATCCAGAAATAACCTCCCACAAATCAACCAAATTCCAAGAAATACAAACATCGAAATGCTTGCACATACATGTGATTATGCGCAGAGGTCCACCCTACCAGCCAACCTCAGATCTCTACACAGGCACACATGAATGCACGTACATTTACACACATCCAGAAATAGCCTCCCAAAAATCAAAAATTCCAAGAAATCCAAACATCGAAATGCTTGCACATACATGCGATTATGCGCAGAGGTCCACCCTACCAGCCAACCTCAGATCTCTACACAGGCACACATGAATACATGTACATTTACACACATCCAGAGATAAACTCCCCACAGAAACCAAATTCCAAGAAATCCAAACATCGAAATGCTTGCACACACATGCGATTATGCGCAGAGGTCCACCCTACCAGCCAACCTCAGATCTCTACGCAGGCACACATGAATGCACGTACATTTACACACATCCAGAAATAACCTCCCACAAATCAACCAAATTCCAAGAAAACCAAACATCGAAATGCTTGCACACACATGCGATTAAGCGCAGAGGTCCACCCTACCAGCCAACCTCAGATCTTTACGCAGGCACACATGAATGCACGTACATTTACACACATCCAGAAATAACCTCCCAAAAATCAACCAAATTCCAAGAAATCCAAACATCGAAATGCTTGCACATACATGTGATTATGCGCAGAGGTCCACCCTACCAGCCAACCTCAGATCTCTACGCAGGCACACATGAATGCACGCATTTACACACATCCAGAAATAACCTCCCAAAAATCAAAAATTCCAAGAAATCCAAACATCGAAATGCTTGCACATACATGTGATTATGCGCAGAGGTCCACCCTACCAGCCAACCTCAGATCTCTACGCAGGCACACATGAATGCACGTACATTTACACACATCCAGAAATAACCTCCCAAAATCAAAAAAATTCCAAGAAATCCAAACATCGAAATGCTTGCACATACATGTGATTATGCGCAGAGGTCCACCCTACCAGCCAACCTCAGATCTCTCGCGAGGCACACATGAATGCACGCACATTTACACACATCCAGAAATAACCTCCCAAAATCAAAAAAATTCCACGAAATCCAAACATCGAAATGCTTGCACATACATGCGATTATGCGCAGAGGTCCACCCTACCAGCCAACCTCAGATCTCTACACAGGCACACATGAATACATGTACATTTACACACATCCAGAGATAAACTCCCCACAGAAACCAAAAATTCCAAGAAATCCAAACATCGAAATGCTTGCACACACATGCGATTATGCGCAGAGGTCCACCCTACCAGCCAACCTCAGATCTCTACGCAGGCACACATGAATGCACGTACATTTACACACATCCAGAAATAACCTCCCACAAATCAACCAAATTCCAAGAAAACCAAACATCGAAATGCTTGCACACACATGCAATTAAGCGCAGAGGTCCACCCTACCAGCCAACCTCAGATCTCTACGCAGGCACACATGAATGCACGTACATTTACACACATCCAGAAATAACCTCCCAAAAATCAAAAAATTCCAAGAAATCCAAACATCGAAATGCTTGCACATACATGTGATTATGCGCAGAGGTCCACCCTACCAGCCAACCTCAGATCTCTACGCAGGCACACATGAATGCACGCACATTTACACACATCCAGAAATAACCTCCCAAAATCAAAAAAATTCCACGAAATCCAAACATCGAAATGCTTGCACATACATGTGATTATGCGCAGAGGTCCACCCTACCAGCCAACCTCAGATCTCTACACAGGCACACATGAATGCATGTACATTTACACACATCCAGAGATAAACTCCCCCACAGAAACCAAATTCCAAGAAATCCAAACATCGAAATGCTTGCACACACATGCGATTATGCGCAGAGGTCCACCCTACCAGCCAACCTCAGATCTCTACGCAGGCACACATGAATGCACGTACATTTACACACATCCAGAAATAACCTCCCAAAAATCAAAAATTCCAAGAAATCCAAACATCGAAATGCTTGCACATACATGTGATTATGCGCAGAGGTCCACCCTACCAGCCAACCTCAGATCTCTACGCAGGCACACATGAATGCACGTACATTTACACACATCCAGAAATAACCTCCCAAAAATCAAAAAATTCCAAGAAATCCAAACATCGAAATGCTTGCACATACATGTGATTATGCGCAGAGGTCCACCCTACCAGCCAACCTCAGATCTCTACACAGGCACACATGAATGCATGTACATTTACACACATCCAGAGATAAACTCCCCCACAGAAACCAAATTCCAAGAAATCCAAACATCGAAATGCTTGCACACACATGCGATTATGCGCAGAGGCCCACCCTACCAGCCAACCTCAGATCTCTACGCAGGCACACATGAATGCACGTACATTTACACACATCCAGAAATAACCTCCCAAAAATCAACCAAATTCCAAGAAATCCAAACATCGAATGCTTGCACATACATGTGATTATGCGCAGAGGTCCACCCTACCAGCCAACCTCAGATCTCTACGCAGGCACACATGAATGCACGCACATTTACACACATCCAGAAATAACCTCCCAAAAATCAAAAAAATTCCAAGAAATCCAAACATCGAAATGCTTGCACATACATGTGATTATGCGCAGAGGTCCACCCTACCAGCCAACCTCAGATCTCTACACAGACACACATGAATGCACGTACATTTACACACATCCAGAAATAACCTCCCAAAAATCAACCAAATTCCAAGAAATCCAAACATCGAAATGCTTGCACATACATGCGATTATGCGCAGAGGTCCACCCTACCAGCCAACCTCAGATCTCTACGCAGGCACACATGAATGCACGTACATTTACACACATCCAGAAATAACCTCCCAAAAATCAAAAAATTCCAAGAAATCCAAACATCGAAATGCTTGCACATACATGTGATTATGCGCAGAGGTCCACCCTACCAGCCAACCTCAGATCTCTACGCAGGCACACATGAATGCACGTACATTTACACACATCCAGAAATAACCTCCCAAAAATCAAAAAAATTCCAAGAAATCCAAACATCGAAATGCTTGCACATACATGTGATTATGCGCAGAGGTCCACCCTACCAGCCAACCTCAGATCTCTACACAGGCACACATGAATGCACGTACATTTACACACATCCAGAAATAAACTCCCCCACAGAAACCAAATTCCAAGAAATCCAAACATCGAAATGCTTGCACACACATGCGATTATGCGCAGAGGTCCACCCTACCAGCCAACCTCAGATCTCTACGCGGAGGCACACATGAATGCACGCACATTTACACACATCCAGAAATAACCTCCCAAAAATCAACCAAATTCCAAGAAATCCAAACATCGAAATGCTTGCACATACATGTGATTATGCGCAGAGGTCCACCCTACCAGCCAACCTCAGATCTCTACGCAGGCACACATGAATGCACGTACATTTACACACATCCAGAAATAACCTCCCAAAAATCAACCAAATTCCAAGAAATCCAAACATCGAAATGCTTGCACATACATGTGATTATGCGCAGAGGTCCACCCTACCAGCCAACCTCAGATCTCTACGCAGGCACACATGAATGCACGCACATTTACACACATCCAGAAATAACCTCCCAAAAATCAAAAATTCCAAGAAATCCAAACATCGAATGCTTGCACATACATGTGATTATGCGCAGAGGTCCACCCTACCAGCCAACCTCAGATCTCTACGCAGGCACACATGAATGCACGTACATTTACACACATCCAGAAATAACCTCCCAAAAATCAAAAATTCCAAGAAATCCAAACATCGAAATGCTTGCACATACATGTGATTATGCGCAGAGGTCCACCCTACCAGCCAACCTCAGATCTCTACACAGGCACACATGAATGCATGTACATTTACACACATCCAGAGATAAACTCCCCCACAGAAACCAAATTCCAAGAAATCCAAACATCGAAATGCTTGCACACACATGCGATTATGCGCAGAGGTCCACCCTACCAGCCAACCTCAGATCTCTACGCAGGCACACATGAATGCACGTACATTTACACACATCCAGAAATAACCTCCCAAAAATCAACCAAATTCCAAGAAATCCAAACATTGAAATGCTTGCACATACATGTGATTATGCGCAGAGGTCCACCCTACCAGCCAACCTCAGATCTCTACGCAGGCACACATGAATGCACGTACATTTACACACATCCAGAAATAACCTCCCAAAAATCAACCAAATTCCAAGAAATCCAAACATCGAAATGCTTGCACATACATGTGATTATGCGCAGAGGTCCACCCTACCAGCCAACCTCAGATCTCTACACAGGCACACATGAATGCACGTACATTTACACACATCCAGAGAAAAACTCACCCACGAAACCAAATTCCACGAAATCCAAACATCGAAATGCTTGCACACACATGCGATTATGCGCAGAGGTCCACCCTACCAGCCAACCTCAGATCTCTACACAGGCACACATGAATGCACGTACATTTACACACATCCAGAAATAACCTCCCAAAAATCAACCAAATTCCAAGAAATCCAAACATCGAAATGCTTGCACATACATGTGATTATGCGCAGAGGTCCACCCTACCAGCCAACCTCAGATCTCTACGCAGGCACACATGAATGCACGTACATTTACACACATCCAGAAATAACCTCCCAAAAATCAAAAAAATTCCAAGAAATCCAAACATCGAAATGCTTGCACATACATGCGATTATGCGCAGAGGTCCACCCTACCAGCCAACCTCAGATCTCTACACAGGCACACATGAATACATGTACATTTACACACATCCAGAGATAAACTCCCCCACAGAAACCAAATTCCAAGAAATCCAAACATCGAAATGCTTGCACACACATGCGATTATGCGCAGAGGTCCACCCTACCAGCCAACCTCAGATCTCTACGCAGGCACACATGAATGCACGTACATTTACACACATCCAGAAATAACCTCCCACAAATCAACCAAATTCCAAGAAAACCAAACATCGAAATGCTTGCACACACATGCGATTATGCGCAGAGGTCCACCCTACCAGCCAACCTCAGATCTCTACGCAGGCACACATGAATGCACGTACATTTACACACATCCAGAAATAACCTCCCAAAAATCAAAAAATTCCAAGAAATCCAAACATCGAAATGCTTGCACATACATGTGATTATGCGCAGAGGTCCACCCTACCAGCCAACCTCAGATCTCTACGCAGGCACACATGAATGCACGTACATTTACACACATCCAGAAATAACCTCCCAAAAATCAACCAAATTCCAAGAAATCCAAACATCGAAATGCTTGCACACACATGCGATTAAGCGCAGAGGTCCACCCTACCAGCCAACCTCAGATCTCTACGCAGGCACACATGAATGCACGTACATTTACACACATCCAGAAATAACCTCCCAAAAATCAAAAAATTCCAAGAAATCCAAACATCGAAATGCTTGCACATACATGTGATTATGCGCAGAGGTCCACCCTACCAGCCAACCTCAGATCTCTACGCAGGCACACATGAATGCACGTACATTTACACACATCCAGAAATAACCTCCCAAAAATCAACCAAATTCCAAGAAATCCAAACATCGAAATGCTTGCACACACATGCGATTATGCGCAGAGGTCCACCCTACCAGCCAACCTCAGATCTCTACGCAGGCACACATGAATGCACGTACATTTACACACATCCAGAAATAATCTCCCAAAAATCAAAAAATTCCACGAAATCCAAACATCGAAATGCTTGCACATACATGTGATTATGTGCAGAGGTCCACCCTACCAGCCAACCTCAGATCTCTACGCAGGCACACATGAATGCAGGTACATTTACACACATCCAGAAATAACCTCCCAAAATCAAAAAATTCCAAGAAATCCAAACATCGAAATGCTTGCACATACATGTGATTATGCGCAGAGGTCCACCCTACCAGCCAACCTCAGATCTCTACACAGGCACACATGAATGCACGTACATTTACACACATCCAGAGAAAAACTCACCCACGAAACCAAATTCCAAGAAATCCAAACATCGAAATGCTTGCACACACATGCGATTATGCGCAGAGGTCCACCCTACCAGCCAACCTCAGATCTCTACACAGGCACACATGAATGCACGTACATTTACACACATCCAGAAATAACCTCCCAAAAATCAACCAAATTCCAAGAAATCCAAACATCGAAATGCTTGCACATACATGTGATTATGCGCAGAGGTCCACCCTACCAGCCAACCTCAGATCTCTACGCAGGCACACATGAATGCACGTACATTTACACACATCCAGAAATAACCTCCCAAAAATCAAAAATTCCACGAAATCCAAACATCGAAATGCTTGCACACACATGCGATTATCATGCGAGGGTCCACCCTACCAGCCAACCTCAGATCTCTACACAGGCACACATGAATGCACGTACATTTACACACATCCAGAAATAACCTCCCAAAAATCAACCAAATTCCAAGAAATCCAAACATCGAATGCTTGCACATACATGTGATTATGCGCAGAGGTCCACCCTACCAGCCAACCTCAGATCTCTACGCAGGCACACATGAATGCACGTACATTTACACACATCCAGAAATAACCTCCCAAAAATCAAAAAATTCCAAGAAATCCAAACATCGAAATGCTTGCACATACATGCGATTATGCGCAGAGGTCCACCCTACCAGCCAACCTCAGATCTCTACACAGGCACACATGAATACATGTACATTTACACACATCCAGAGATAAACTCCCCACAGAAACCAAATTCCAAGAAATCCAAACATCGAAATGCTTGCACACACATGCGATTATGCGCAGAGGTCCACCCTACCAGCCAACCTCAGATCTCTACGCAGGCACACATGAATGCACGTACATTTACACACATCCAGAAATAACCTCCCACAAATCAACCAAATTCCAAGAAAACCAAACATCGAAATGCTTGCACACACATGCGATTAAGCGCAGAGGTCCACCCTACCAGCCAACCTCAGATCTCTACGCAGGCACACATGAATGCACGTACATTTACACACATCCAGAAATAACCTCCCAAAATCAAAAAATTCCAAGAAATCCAAACATCGAAATGCTTGCACATACATGTGATTATGCGCAGAGGTCCACCCTACCAGCCAACCTCAGATCTCTACGCAGGCACACATGAATGCACGTACATTTACACACATCCAGAAATAACCTCCCAAAAATCAACCAAATTCCAAGAAATCCAAACATCGAAATGCTTGCACACACATGCGATTAAGCGCAGAGGTCCACCCTACCAGCCAACCTCAGATCTCTACGCAGGCACACATGAATGCACGTACATTTACACACATCCAGAAATAACCTCCCAAAAATCAAAAAAATTCCAAGAAATCCAAACATCGAAATGCTTGCACATACATGTGATTATGCGCGAGAGGTCCACCCTACCAGCCAACCTCAGATCTCTACGCAGGCACACATGAATGCACGCATACATTTACACACATCCAGAAATAACCTCCCAAAAATCAACCAAATTCCAAGAAATCCAAACATCGAAATGCTTGCACACACATGCGATTATGCGCAGAGGTCCACCCTACCAGCCAACCTCAGATCTCTACGCAGGCACACATGAATGCACG
This sequence comes from Oreochromis aureus, assembly GCF_013358895.1. NCBI lineage: Eukaryota > Metazoa > Chordata > Actinopteri > Cichliformes > Cichlidae > Oreochromis > Oreochromis aureus. Next base: position 34,377,572 of record NC_052961.1, read on the forward strand.
TACATTTACACACATCCAGAAATAATCTCCCAAAATCAAAAAATTCCACGAAATCCAAACATCGAAATGCTTGCACATACATGTGATTATGCGCAGAGGTCCACCCTACCAGCCAACCTCAGATCTCTCACGCAGGCACACATGAATGCAGGTACATTTACACACATCCAGAAATAACCTCCCAAAAATCAAAAAATTCCAAGAAATCCAAACATCGAAATGCTTGCACATACATGTGATTATGCGCAGAGGTCCACCCTACCAGCCAACCTCAGATCTCTACACAGGCACACATGAATGCACGTACATTTACACACATCCAGAGAAAAACTCACCCACGGAAACCAAATTCCACGAAATCCAAACATCGAAATGCTTGCACACACATGCGATTATGCGCAGAGGTCCACCCTACCAGCCAACCTCAGATCTCTACACAGGCACACATGAATGCACGTACATTTACACACATCCAGAAATAACCTCCCAAAAATCAACCAAATTCCAAGAAATCCAAACATCGAAATGCTTGCACATACATGTGATTATGCGCAGAGGTCCACCCTACCAGCCAACCTCAGATCTCTACGCAGGCACACATGAATGCACGTACATTTACACACATCCAGAAATAACCTCCCAAAAATCAAAAATTCAAGAAATCCAAACATCGAAATGCTTGCACATACATGCGATTATGCGCAGAGGTCCACCCTACCAGCCAACCTCAGATCTCTACACAGGCACACATGAATACATGTACATTTACACACATCCAGAGATAAACTCCCCACAGAAACCAAATTCCAAGAAATCCAAACATCGAAATGCTTGCACACACATGCGATTATGCGCAGAGGTCCACCCTACCAGCCAACCTCAGATCTCTACGCAGGCACACATGAATGCACGTACATTTACACACATCCAGAAATAACCTCCCACAAATCAACCAAATTCCAAGAAAACCAAACATCGAAATGCTTGCACACACATGCGATTAAGCGCAGAGGTCCACCCTACCAGCCAACCTCAGATCTCTACGCAGGCACACATGAATGCACGTACATTTACACACATCCAGAAATAACCTCCCAAAAATCAAAAATTCCAAGAAATCCAAACATCGAAATGCTTGCACATACATGTGATTATGTGCAGAGGTCCACCCTACCAGCCAACCTCAGATCTCTACGCAGGCACACATGAATGCACGTACATTTACACACATCCAGAAATAACCTCCCAAAAATCAACCAAATTCCAAGAAATCCAAACATCGAAATGCTTGCACACACATGCGATTAAGCGCAGAGGTCCACCCTACCAGCCAACCTCAGATCTCTACGCAGGCACACATGAATGCACGTACATTTACACACATCCAGAAATAACCTCCCAAAAATCAAAAAATTCCAAGAAATCCAAACATCGAAATGCTTTGCACATACATGTGATTATGCGCAGAGGTCCACCCTACCAGCCAACCTCAGATCTCTACGCAGGCACACATGAATGCACGACACATTTACACACATCCAGAAATAACCTCCCAAAAATCAACCAAATTCCAAGAAATCCAAACATCGAAATGCTTGCACATACATGTGATTATGCGCAGAGGTCCACCCTACCAGCCAACCTCAGATCTCTATGCAGGCACACATGAATGCACGTACATTTACACACATCCAGAAATAACCTCCCAAAAATCAAAAAATTCCAAGAAATCCAAACATCGAAATGCTTGCACACACATGTGATTATGCGCAGAGGTCCACCCTACCAGCCAACCTCAAATCTCTACGCAGGCACACATGAATGCATGTACATTTACACACATCCAGAGATAAACTCCCCCACAGAAACCAAATTCCAAGAAATCCAAACATCGAAATGCTTGCACACACATGCGATTATGCGCAGAGGTCCACCCTACCAGCCAACCTCAGATCTCTACGCAGGCACACATGAATGCACGTACATTTACACACATCCAGAAATAACCTCCCACAAATCAACCAAATTCCAAGAAAACCAAACATCGAAATGCTTGCACACACATGCGATTAAGCGCGCAGAGGTCCACCCTACCAGCCAACCTCAGATCTCTACGCAGGCACACATGAATGCACGTACATTTACACACATCCAGAAATAACCTCCCACAAATCAACCAAATTCCAAGAAATCCAAACATCGAAATGCTTGCACATACATGTGATTATGCGCAGAGGTCCACCCTACCAGCCAACCTCAGATCTCTACACAGGCACACATGAATGCATGTACATTTACACACATCCAGAGATAAACTCCCCACAGAAACCAAATTCCAAGAAATCCAAACATCGAAATGCTTGCACACACATGATTATGCGCAGAGGTCCACCCTACCAGCCAACCTCAGATCTCTACGCAGGCACACATGAATGCACGTACATTTACACACATCCAGAAATAACCTCCCACAAATCAACCAAATTCCAAGAAAACCAAACATCGAAATGCTTGCACACACATGCGATTAAGCGCAGAGGTCCACCCTACCAGCCAACCTCAGATCTCTACGCAGGCACACATGAATGCACGTACATTTACACACATCCAGAAATAACCTCCCAAAAATCAAAAATTCCAAGAAATCCAAACATCGAAATGCTTGCACATACATGTGATTATGCGCAGAGGTCAACCCTACCAGCCAACCTCAGATCTCTACACAGGCACACATGAATGCATGTACATTTACACACATCCAGAGATAAACTCCCCACAGAAACCAAATTCCAAGAAATCCAAACATCGAAATGCTTGCACACACATGCGATTATGCGCAGAGGTCCACCCTACCAGCCAACCTCAGATCTCTATACCGGCACACATGAATGCACGTACATTTACACACATCCAGAAATAACCTCCCACAAATCAACCAAATTCCAAGAAATCCAAACATCAAAATGCTTGCACATACATGTGATTATGCGCAGAGGTCCACCCTACCAGCCAACCTCAGATCTCTACACAGGCACACATGAATGCACGTACATTTACACATCCAGAAATAACCTCCCAAAAATCAAAAATTCCAAGAAATCCAAACATCGAAATGCTTGCACATACATGCGATTATGCGCAGAGGTCCACCCTACCAGCCAACCTCAGATCTCTACACAGGCACACATGAATACATGTACATTTACACACATCCAGAGATAAACTCCCCACAGAAACCAAATTCCAAGAAATCCAAACATCGAAATGCTTGCACACACATGCGATTATGCGCAGAGGTCCACCCTACCAGCCAACCTCAGATCTCTACGCAGGCACACATGAATGCACGTACATTTACACACATCCAGAAATAACCTCCCACAAATCAACCAAATTCCAAGAAAACCAAACATCGAAATGCTTGCACACACATGCGATTAAGCGCAGAGGTCCACCCTACCAGCCAACCTCAGATCTCTACACAGGCACACATGAATGCACGTACATTTACACACATCCAGAAATAACCTCCCAAAAATCAACCAAATTCCACGAATCCAAACATCGAAATGCTTGCACATACATGCGATTATGCGCAGAGGTTCACCCTACCAGCCAACCTCAGATCTCTACGCAGGCACACATGAATGCACGTACATTTACACACATCCAGAAATAACCTCCCAAAATCCAAAAATTCCAAGAAATCCAAACATCGAAATGCTTGCACATACATGTGATTATGCGCAGAGGTCAACCCTACCAGCCAACCTCAGATCTCTACACACACACATGAATGCACGTACATTTACACACATCCAGAAATAACCTCCCAGAAATCAACCAAATTCCAAGAAATCCAAACATCGAAATGCTTGCACACACATGCGATTATGCGCAGAGGTCCACCCTACCAGCCAACCTCAGATCTCTACGCAGGCACACATGAATGCACGTACATTTACACACATCCAGAAATAACCTCCCAAAATCAAAAAATTCCACGAAATCCAAACATCGAAATGTTTGCACATACATGTGATTATGCGCAGAGGTCCACCCTACCAGCCAACCTCAGATCTCTACGCAGGCACACATGAATGCACGTACATTTACACACATCCAGAAATAACCTCCCAAAATCAAAAAATTCCAAGAAATCCAAACATCGAAATGCTTGCACATACATGTGATTATGCGCAGAGGTCCACCCTACCAGCCAACCTCAGATCTCTACACAGGCACACATGAATGCACATACATTTACACATCCAGAGAAAAACTCCCCACAAAAACCAAATTCCAAGAAATCCAAACATCGAAATGCTTGCACACACATGCGATTATGCGCAGAGGTCCACCCTACCAGCCAACCTCAGATCTCTACGCAGGCACACATGAATGCACGTACATTTACACACATCCAGAAATAACCTCCCAAAAATCAACCAAATTCCAAGAAATCCAAACATCGAAATGCTTGCACATACATGTGATTATGCGCAGAGGTCCACCCTACCAGCCAACCTCAGATCTCTACGCAGGCACACATGAATGCACGTACATTTACACACATCCAGAAATAACCTCCCAAAATCAAAAATTCCAAGAAATCCAAACATCGAAATGCTTGCACATACATGCGATTATGCGCAGAGGTCCACCCTACCAGCCAACCTCAGATCTCTACACAGGCACACATGAATACATGTACATTTACACACATCCAGAGATAAACTCCCCACAGAAACCAAATTCCAAGAAATCCAAACATCGAAATGCTTGCACACACATGCGATTATGCGCAGAGGTCCACCCTACCAGCCAACCTCAGATCTCTACGCAGGCACACATGAATGCACGTACATTTACACACATCCAGAAATAACCTCCCACAAATCAAAAAATTCCAAGAAATCCAAACATCGAAATGCTTGCACATACATGTGATTATGCGCAGAGGTCCACCCTACCAGCCAACCTCAGATCTCTCGCAGGCACACATGAATGCACGCACATTTACACACATCCAGAAATAACTCCCAAAAATCAAAAATTCCAAGAAATCCAAACATCGAAATGCTTGCACATACATGTGATTATGCGCAGAGGTCCACCCTACCAGCCAACCTCAGATCTCTACGCAGGCACACATGAATGCACGTACATTTACACACATCCAGAAATAACCTCCCACAAATCAACCAAATTCCAAGAAATCCAAACATCGAAATGCTTGCACACACATGCGATTAAGCGCAGAGGTCCACCCTACCAGCCAACCTCAGATCTCTACGCAGGCACACATGAATGCACGTACATTTACACACATCCAGAAATAACCTCCCAAAAATCAAAAAATTCCAAGAAATCCAAACATCGAAATGCTTGCACATACATGTGATTATGCGCAGAGGTCCACCCTACCAGCCAACCTCAGATCTCTACGCAGGCACACATGAATGCACGTACATTTACACACATCCAGAAATAACCTCCCAAAAATCAAAAAATTCCAAGAAATCCAAACATCGAAATGCTTGCACATACATGTGATTATGCGCAGAGGTCCACCCTACCAGCCAACCTCAGATCTCTACACAGGCACACATGAATGCATGTACATTTACACACATCCAGAGATAAACTCCCCACAGAAACCAAAAATTCCAAGAAATCCAAACATCGAAATGCTTGCACACACATGCGATTATGCGCAGAGGTCCACCCTACCAGCCAACCTCAGATCTCTATACCGGCACACATGAATGCACGTACATTTACACACATCCAGAAATAACCTCCCACAAATCAACCAAATTCCAAGAAATCCAAACATCGAAATGCTTGCACATACATGTGATTATGCGCAGAGGTCCACCCTACCAGCCAACCTCAGATCTCTACACAGGCACACATGAATGCACGTACATTTACACACATCCAGAAATAACCTCCCAAAAATCAAAAATTCCAAGAAATCCAAACATCGAAATGCTTGCACATACATGCGATTATGCGCAGAGGTCCACCCTACCAGCCAACCTCAGATCTCTACACAGGCACACATGAATACATGTACATTTACACACATCCAGAGATAAACTCCCCACAGAAACCAAATTCCAAGAAATCCAAACATCGAAATGCTTGCACACATGCGATTATGCGAGAGGTCCAGAGGTCCACCCAACCAGCCATCTCAGATCTCTACACATGAATGCACGTACATTTACACATCCAGAATGCACCTCCATTTAAATTCACAAACCAAAAATAACCTCCATACATGCGAATCAAGGTCCAAATTCCAAGAAAACCTCAATCATCGAAATGAATGCATGTACATTGCACATACATGCGATTATGCGCAGAAATCCACCCTACCAGCCAACCTCAGATCTCCCTACCAGCCAACCACACATGAATGCACACACATTTACACACATCCAGAAATAACCTCCCAAAAATCAAAAATTCCAAGAAATCCAAACATCGAAATGCTTGCACATACATGTGATTATGCGCAGAGGTCCACCCTACCAGCCAACCTCAGATCTCTACGCAGGCACACATGAATGCACGTACATTTACACACATCCAGAAATAACCTCCCAAAATCAACCAAATTCCAAGAAATCCAAACATTGAAATGCTTGCACACACATGCGATTAAGCGCAGAGGTCCACCCTACCAGCCAACCTCAGATCTCTACGCAGGCACACATGAATGCACGTACATTTACACACATCCAGAAATAACCTCCCAAAAATCAAAAAAATTCCAAGAAATCCAAACATCGAAATGCTTGCACATACATGTGATTATGCGCAGAGGTCCACCCTACCAGCCAACCTCAGATCTCTACGCAGGCACACATGAATGCACGTACATTTACACACATCCAGAAATAACCTCCCAAAATCAACCAAATTCCAAGAAATCCAAACATCGAAATGCTTGCACACATGCGATTATGCGATTATCCACCCTACCAGAGGTCCACCCTACCAGCCAACCTCAGATCTCTCCGCAGGCACACATGAATGCACGTACATTTACACACATCCAGAAATAACCTCCCAAAAATCAAAAATTCCAAGAAATCCAAACATCGAAATGCTTGCACATACATGTGATTATGCGCAGAGGTCCACCCTACCAGCCAACCTCAGATCTCTACACAGGCACACATGAATGCATGTACATTTACACACATCCAGAGATAAACTCCCCACAGAAACCAAATTCCAAGAAATCCAAACATCCAAAATGCTTGCACACACATGCGATTATGCGCAGAGGTCCACCCTACCAGCCAACCTCAGATCTCTACGCAGGCACACATGAATGCACGTACATTTACACACATCCAGAAATAACCTCCCAAAAATCAAAAATTCCAAGAAAACCAAACATCGAAATGCTTGCACATACATGCGATTATGCGCAGAGGTCCACCCTACCAGCCAACCTCAGATCTCTACACAGGCACACATGAATACATGTACATTTACACACATCCAGAGATAAACTCCCCCACAGAAACCAAATTCCAAGAAATCCAAACATCGAAATGCTTGCACACACATGCGATTATGCGCAGAGGTCCACCCTACCAGCCAACCTCAGATCTCTACGCAGGCACACATGAATGCACGTACATTTACACACATCCAGAAATAACCTCCCACAAATCAACCAAATTCCAAGAAAACCAAACATCGAAATGCTTGCACACACATGCGATTAAGCGCAGAGGTCCACCCTACCAGCCAACCTCAGATCTCTATGCAGGCACACATGAATGCATGTACATTTACACACATCCAGAAATAACCTCCCACAAATCAAAAATTCCAAGAAATCCAAACATCGAAATGCTTGCACATACATGTGATTATGCGCAGAGGTCCACCCTACCAGCCAACCTCAGATCTCTACGCAGGCACACATGAATGCACGCACATTTACACATCCAGAAATAACCTCCCAAAATCAAAAATTCCAAGAAATCCAAACATCGAATGCTTGCACATACATGTGATTATGCGCAGAGGTCCACCCTACCAGCCAACCTCAGATCTCTACGCAGGCACACATGAATGCACGTACATTTACACACATCCAGAAATAACCTCCCAAAAATCAACCAAATTCCAAGAAATCCAAACATCGAAATGCTTGCACACACATGCGATTAAGCGCAGAGGTCCACCCTACCAGCCAACCTCAGATCTCTACGCAGGCACACATGAATGCACGTACATTTACACACATCCAGAAATAACCTCCCAAAAATCAAAAAATTCCAAGAAATCCAAACATCGAAATGCTTGCACATACATGTGATTATGCGCAGAGGTCCACCCTACCAGCCAACCTCAGATCTCTACGCAGGCACACATGAATGCACGTACACATTTACACACATCCGGAAATAACCTCCCACAAATCAACCAAATTCCAAGAAATCCAAACATCGAAATGCTTGCACACACATGCGATTATGCGCAGAGGTCCACCCTACCAGCCAACCTCAGATCTCTACGCAGGCACACATGAATGCACATACATTTACACACATCCAGAAATAACCTCCCAAAATCAAAAATTCCACGAAATCCAAACATCGAAATGCTTGCACACACATGCGATTATGCGCAGAGGTCCACCCTACCAGCCAACCTCAGATCTCTATACCGGCACACATGAATGCACGTACACTTACACACATCCAGAAATAACCTCCCACAAATCAACCAAATTCCAAGAAATCCAAACATCGAAATGCTTGCACATACATGTGATTATGCGCAGAGGTCCACCCTACCAGCCAACCTCAGATCTCTACACAGGCACACATGAATGCACGTACATTTACACACATCCAGAAATAACCTCCCAAAAATCAAAAATTCCAAGAAATCCAAACATCGAAATGCTTGCACATACATGCGATTATGCGCAGAGGTCCACCCTACCAGCCAACCTCAGATCTCTACACAGGCACACATGAATACATGTACATTTACACACATCCAGAGATAAACTCCCCACAGAAACCAAAAATTCCAAGAAATCCAAACATCGAAATGCTTGCACACATGCGATTATGCGCAGAGGTCCACCCTACCAGCCAACCTCAGATCTCTACGCAGGCACACATGAATGCACGTACATTTATACACATCCAGAAATAACCTCCCACAAATCAACCAAATTCCAAGAAAACCAAACATCGAAATGCTTGCACACACATGCAATTAAGCGCAGAGGTCCACCCTACCAGCCAACCTCAGATCTCTACGCAGGCACACATGAATGCACGTACATTTACACACATCCAGAAATAACCTCCCAAAAATCAAAAATTCCAAGAAATCCAAACATCGAAATGCTTGCACATACATGTGATTATGCGCAGAGGTCCACCCTACCAGCCAACCTCAGATCTCTACGCAGGCACACATGAATGCACGCACATTTACACACATCCAGAAATAACCTCCCAAAAATCAAAAATTCCACGAAATCCAAACATCGAAATGCTTGCACATACATGTGATTATGCGCAGAGGTCCACCCTACCAGCCAACCTCAGATCTCTACACAGGCACACATGAATGCATGTACATTTACACACATCCAGAGATAAACTCCCCCACAGAAACCAAATTCCAAGAAATCCAAACATCGAAATGCTTGCACACACATGCGATTAAGCGCAGAGGTCCACCCTACCAGCCAACCTCAGATCTCTACGCAGGCACACATGAATGCACGTACATTTACACACATCCAGAAATAACCTCCCAAAAATCAAAAATTCCAAGAAATCCAAACATCGAAATGCTTGCACATACATGTGATTATGCGCAGAGGTCCACCCTACCAGCCAACCTCAGATCTCTCACGCAGGCACACATGAATGCACGCACATTTACACACATCCAGAAATAACCTCCCAAAAATCAAAAATTCCACGAAATCCAAACATCGAAATGCTTGCACATACATGTGATTATGCGCAGAGGTCCACCCTACCAGCCAACCTCAGATCTCTACACAGGCACACATGAATGCATGTACATTTACACACATCCAGAGATAAACTCCCCACAGAAACCAAATTCCAAGAAATCCAAACATCGAAATGCTTGCACACACATGCGATTATCTTGAGAGGCCCACCCTACCAGCCAACCTCAGATCTCTACGCAGGCACACATGAATGCACGTACATTTACACACATCCAGAAATAACCTCCCAAAAATCAACCAAATTCCAAGAAATCCAAACATCGAAATGCTTGCACATACATGTGATTATGCGCAGAGGTCCACCCTACCAGCCAACCTCAGATCTCTCACGCAGGCACACATGAATGCACGCACATTTACACACATCCAGAAATAACCTCCCAAAAATCAAAAATTCCAAGAAATCCAAACATCGAAATGCTTGCACATACATGTGATTATGCGCAGAGGTCCACCCTACCAGCCAACCTCAGATCTCTACGCAGACACACATGAATGCACGTACATTTACACACATCCAGAAATAACCTCCCAAAAATCAACCAAATTCCACGAAATCCAAACATCGAAATGCTTGCACATACATGCGATTATGCGCAGAGGTCCACCCTACCAGCCAACCTCAGATCTCTACGCAGGCACACATGAATGCACGTACATTTACACACATCCAGAAATAACCTCCCAAAAATCAAAAATTCCAAGAAATCCAAACATCGAATGCTTGCACATACATGTGATTATGCGCAGAGGTCCACCCTACCAGCCAACCTCAGATCTCTACGCAGGCACACATGAATGCACGTACATTTACACACATCCAGAAATAACCTCCCAAAAATCAAAAAATTCCAAGAAATCCAAACATCGAATGCTTGCACATACATGTGATTATGCGCAGAGGTCCACCCTACCAGCCAACCTCAGATCTCTACACAGGCACACATGAATGCACGTACATTTACACATCCAGAAATAAACTCCCCACAGAAACCAAATTCCAAGTAATCCAAACATCGAAATGCTTGCACACACATGCGATTATGCGCAGAGGTCCACCCTACCAGCCAACCTCAGATCTCTACGCAGGCACACATGAATGCACGTACATTTACACACATCCAGAAATAACCTCCCACAAATCAACCAAATTCCAAGAAATCCAAACATCGAAATGCTTGCACATACATGTGATTATGCGCAGAGGTCCACCCTACCAGCCAACCTCAGATCTCTACGCAGGCACACATGAATGCACGTACATTTACACACATCCAGAAATAACCTCCCAAAAATCAACCAAATTCCAAGAAATCCAAACATCGAAATGCTTGCACATACATGTGATTATGCGAGAGGTCCACCCTACCAGCCAACCTCAGATCTCTACACAGGCACACATGAATGCACGTACATTTACACACATCCAGAAATAACCTCCCAAAAATCAAAAATTCCAAGAAATCCAAACATCGAAATGCTTGCACATACATGTGATTATGCGCAGAGGTCCACCCTACCAGCCAACCTCAGATCTCTACACAGGCACACATGAATGCATGTACATTTACACACATCCAGAGATAAACTCCCCACAGAAACCAAATTCCAAGAAATCCAAACATCGAAATGCTTGCACACACATGCGATTATGCGCAGAGGTCCACCCTACCAGCCAACCTCAGATCTCTACGCAGGCACACATGAATGCACGTACATTTACACACATCCAGAAATAACCTCCCACAAATCAACTAAATTCCAAGAAAACCAAACATCGAAATGCTTGCACACACATGCGATTAAGCGCAGAGGTCCACCCTACCAGCCAACCTCAGATCTCTACGCAGGCACACATGAATGCACGTACATTTACACACATCCAGAAATAACCTCCCAAAATCAAAAATTCCAAGAAATCCAAACATCGAAATGCTTGCACATACATGTGATTATGCGCAGAGGTCCACCCTACCAGCCAACCTCAGATCTCTCACGCAGGCACACATGAATGCACGCATTTACACACACATCCAGAAATGACCTCCCAAAATCAAAAATTCCAAGAAATCCAAACATCGAAATGCTTGCACATACATGTGATTATGCGCAGAGGTCCACCCTACCAGCCAACCTCAGATCTCTACGCAGGCACACATGAATGCACGTACATTTACACACATCCAGAAATAACCTCCCAAAAATCAACCAAATTCCAAGAAATCCAAACATCGAAATGCTTGCACATACATGTGATTATGCGCAGAGGTCCACCCTACCAGCCAACCTCAGATCTCTCACGCAGGCACACATGAATGCACGTACATTTACACACATCCAGAAATAACCTCCCAAAATCAAAAATTCCAAGAAATCCAAACATCGAAATGCTTGCACATACATGTGATTATGCGCGAGAGGTCCACCCTACCAGCCAACCTCAGATCTCTACACAGGCACACATGAATGCATGTACATTTACACACATCCAGAGATAAACTCCCCACAGCCAACCAAATTCCAAGAAATCCAAACATCGAAATGCTTGCACACACATGCGATTATGCGCAGAGGTCCACCCTACCAGCCAACCTCAGATCTCTACGCAGGCACACATGAATGCACATACATTTACACACATCCAGAAATAACCTCCCACAAATCAACCAAATTCCAAGAAAACCAAACATCGAAATGCTTGCACACACATGCGATTAAGCGCAGAGGTCCACCCTACCAGCCAACCTCAGATCTCTCTACGCAGGCACACATGAATGCACGTACATTTACACACATACAGAAATAACCTCCCAAAATCAAAAATTCCAAGAAATCCAAACATCGAAATGCTTGCACATACATGTGATTATGCGCAGAGGTCCACCCTACCAGCCAACCTCAGATCTCTCACGCAGGCACACATGAATGCACGCACATTTACACACATCCAGAAATAACCTCCCAAAATCAAAAATTCCAAGAAATCCAAACATCGAAATGCTTGCACATACATGTGATTATGCGCAGAGGTCCACCCTACCAGCCAACCTCAGATCTCTACGCAGGCACACATGAATGCACATACATTTACACACATCCAGAAATAACCTCCTACAAATCAACCAAATTCCAAGAAATCCAAACATCGAAATGCTTGCACACACATGCGATTATGCGCAGAGGTCCACCCTACCAGCCAACCTCAGATCTCTACGCAGGCACACATGAATGCACGTACATTTACACACATCCAGAAATAACCTTCCACAAATCAACCAAATTCCAAGAAATCCAAACATGGCAATGCTTGCACATACATGTGATTATGCGCAGAGGTCCACCCTACCAGCCAACCTCAGATCTCTACGCAGGCACACATGAATGCACGTACATTTGCACACATCCACAGATAAACGACCCCACAGAAACCAAATTCCAAGAAATCCAAAAAAGTAATGTTTGCACACACATGTGATTATGCGCAGAGGTCCACCCTACCAGCCAACCTCAGATCTCCACGCAGGCACACATGAATGCACATACATTTGAACACATCCAGAGATAAACTACACCACAGAAACCAAATTCCAAGAAATCCAAACAAGAAATGTTTGCACACACATGTGATTATGCGTAGAAGTCCACCCTACCAGCCAATCTCAGATCTCCACGCAGGCACACATGAATGCACATACTTCTGCACGCATCCAGATATTGACATACACACACACGTGGTGAGTCTCCACCTGTTACAGGTCAGTGCAGCCTGGACTGTCTCGAGACAGACCAGACCACCTGCACCACAGACACTTCAAACCTCATCTCAGGACAAAAACCAAAAGAACAACATAAAAAAGGATAAAACTTACCTTAGAAACATGCTGTGTTATAGGCGACAGCAGCACTGCAGAGGTGAGGACAGGCATCTGTTTGAAGTAGACAAAACAGTAAGCATAGTCATACAGAGACATACACACACACAGGCTCCGAAAGCCTAGCCAGCAAATAAAGGAGAAAAAACCCAGACCGGGCCGCCTGGCCACACTATATTAAGGTGGCACCGCCCCAGGTGTGTAAAAGAAAGCAGAAAAACCCAGACCAGGCCGCCTCGCCACCCTTTAGGTGGACCTCCCCCAGCCTCCAAAAGCCTGGAGGCATTTTTTTACTTGCACAATTTATCAGTAAAGTTTCAATCTCTGTTATCACCCCTAGACTAGACCGGCTGCACCGCACAGACACAGACACTACAAACCTCATGTCTGGAGAAAAACCACAAGAACAACATCAAAAAGAAAGAAAACGTACCTTAGAAACATGCCAGGTTAGAGGAGACGGCAGCACTGCAGAGGTGAGGACAGGCATCTGTAGACGAAACAGTAAACATAGTCATACAGACACATACACACACACACACTCCGAAAGTCTACCCCCCCCCCAGGCATGGGAAAGAAAGAGGAAAAAACCCGGAAGCTGGTCAGAGATGATGGAAAGATGGATGGAGCTAAATACATGGGAATCCTGGAAGAAAACCTGTTTGAGGCTGCAAAGGACTTGAGCTTGGGATGGAGATTTACCTTTGCCCACAAACAATCTTATGGTAAATGGCCTGTATTTATATAGCGCTTTTATGGTCCCTAAGGACCCCAAAGCTACATATCCAGTCATTCACCCATGCACACACTGGTGATGGCAAGCTACGTTGTAGCCACAGCCACCCTGGGGTGCACTGACAGAGGCGAGGCTGCCGGACACTGGCACCACCGGGCCCTCTGACCACCACCAGTAGGCAACGGGTGAAGTGTCTTGCCCAAGCCGGGGCTCGAACCAGCAACCTTCCGATTACAAGGCGAACTCCCAACTCTTGAGCCACGATCGCCCCACTCCATCTTATGGAGGAAAAACATTGCCATAAATTTCTGTCAGAGCAAAATCTCTCTCTCTCTCTTACGTATTTGCTCCTCACCACATCCTATTCCTAACCTAGCCTAGCAGTCATATATAGCTTTTAATTAATCCTGCATTTTTTTTTTTTGGTCAAAGACATTTCTCACCATGAAATTACTCGATAGCTTAAAACATGAACAGATTCACTGAGTAATCAGAAAAGTTTAGCATGAATCTGGACATTAGATTTAAGATTTAAGTTTTAAGCTTATCAAATATCACTTGGTAGAAGCTCCTTACTGTTTGAAGAAATCTGCTGTCCTCTTTTGCCTGCATCTTTTTTTCCATCGAAGACTGACGTTATTCCATGTTAATTAGTTTTTCTCCGTGAAAAACACAGCAACTCATTTTATTCCTGGGCGCCAGAGAGTCGAGCTCCGGATCTCAGCAGAAACGTGCCAATAAAAGTTGGCACTTTTCAAACTGATACCAGGTTGATCCAGGTATCAGTTTGAAACGCGTTCTCCTCCGTGACGTCACGGTCGGAACGCATCTGCGTAACCATGGTTACAGCGGGACGCTTTGGCGCCCTGCTGCTCAGCAGCTAATGCTCAGTTAATATATAAATACTCCAGCTCTAAAACCAAGTAAAATAAATATACTGTATATGTGTATAGTGTGCTGCGTAAGCGTTCAATTTCTAGAAGAGGCTGTAAGACGGACAGAGTTAAAAGGTGACCGATAGCAGCCATACTGAGGTGAGTTGTTGAGGATATGTCGAGCTGTCGATAAGCACGGCTGTTTTTGTGCTCTTATATACTGTTAGCCTGTTTTGGCTGGCGTTAGTGAAGCTGTTTTCAACTGTATGTAACATTGTTGAACTCTAATGTCTAATGAATAAAGTCTCGATGTGACGATGTGAGCATGTAATTGTAATCCTGTGTTAATTTAAGCGTTTGGTACCGTTTAATATCCAGTACATCTGTTTGGTGTTTTGTTATAACATGCCCTGGAATAATTTTAAGTTTTACAATACCGCTGATTTACGACTCTTTGGTGACAGTCAACTGGGGGAGTTGACATGGCGGGTCTCAGAGCTAGCTTATGTGAGCCAGCGGGGATATCTGTACATGCAAGTAGCCTTAAAATATTGATTATTCATTCTCCTGCTAGGTAAGAATTTGTGTTTTATACGTATATTGTTTCTTTCCATATGTTATCGTTTGGTTATGTTATGATGTGTGGTTAATGATTATTAGTGTGCTAATCGTGAATAAGCTAGTAAGCTTGAAAATTAGCAGCCATGTTATGTTGTGCATTTGAACTAGCAGACTGCACTGTTGTTGCTTAGGGGCTATGAGCACACAAGGGCTGTATCCCAATTCAGGGTCTGCAGCCTTAAAGTACGCAGCCTCAACGATCCTCAAGGGCCGCGTACTTAAAGACCGCTAAGGCCGGAAGTGCGAGGCTTGTGAAATGGGACGGTCTAGCCTCCGTCGCGCTGCCCAGGTTGCCTTGCAACCATGATAGCTGGAAACGTGTGGTTGACAGAAATGAAGGAGAACATATTTTGTTCATTTGTTTGTTTGTTTCTACATGAACTTTGTGTGATTTGATAAGTATCTGAGGGTGAGACCACAGGACTGTAAAACATGATTGTTGGGCTTCATATACTGAACAGTCATTTAGAATTAGCTAGTAAATAACAATTAGCTAATGTTTATGAGACTAAAGTCAGTGTAAATATGATATGGCCAATATTATAGTTATTATATTAATCATTATTAGTTATTACAGCAGTGAGTTTGAACTCTCAAATCAAATCACCTTTATTGTCACATCACATGTGCAGGTACACTGGTACAGCACATGTGAGTGAAATTCATGTGAGTGAACTCTGTGTCAAATACTGAGCTTCAGTAAAGATTCCAGTTGCAGTTATTTATATGTCCTATCACCTTAAATCTTCACTCAAAGACAAGTATCTTTGACAGTGTATATACAGATGTATTATATATAAGAGACAAATGTTGTTCTTTCAATATGTTGACATTACTAAATTTGGCTCAATGCTTACATATATGTGTAAAAAGAAAATGTACGAGCTGTGATAACTGTTTTTGATAGAATGAAGAGTAGACTGATATATTAAATATTCCTTTATTGGGTGAGAAAATCAGACCATGTCATAACTGCTTTAAGTCATACAGAATAGATATCAGAGCCTTAAACAGGCTGACTTCTGCTAAATGGGTCAAACTGGGCAGAAAGTCTACAAACACATAACATCCTTATAGAATATGATGTAACACTATAGATCAACTTACCTCAGAATATATAAAGCATATAAACAATTACAGCAATATGATGCAACAAACACAGCAGTGCTACTAATCCAAAATACTCAAAGCTTCATAGAACTGAAACAAACATTTATTTTTAGCTCCATTCTGCTGCTGATACATACTTTAGGTTTCTGAATATTAAACTTGTTGCTGCCTTTCATAGTGTGTAACTTGAAGGCCCTGAGTACTTTCTCCCACACTGAAAACACTGAAATGATAACATTATTTGAACATTACCTAATAAGACTGATTCAGGACAGACAATTAGTTATGTTAAACTTTCCTAGCAGTCCTTCACAAACAGGGAACAGTCTGTCTATTCTCTCCATCTGTCAGCTGCTGCTGGCTCTTCCTCCTCCTCTTCCTCACACACTGCTGAGTTTGTCCTGGTGGATCATCAGGGGTGCAAAGCCTCACAGATGATGTGCAGCAGTGGGTCCCTCAGTCTGTCCTCACTCTGGACACTTGCAGTTGTTACACATGGAAATCAAATGTGGGATAAGCTGCAGGATTCAAACACAAGTGTAACTTATAAATACATGTTCATACTTTTATTCCACAATCAGAGAGAAAGAAACAGAGAGAGAGTGCAGGACAGACAGACAGGTGACAGTCTCAGGTGTACACACTGCTACAAAACAGCACAAGAGAGAGGAGGATTTAGTGTTTGTGTTATTACGAGTGCTAAACAAGAAGAGTTCCCAGATGGTACAGTGGACACATGTGTGACTCCTGTGATTAAAGCATCTTTCTTTCAGCTTAACGAGTGAACCGTCAGCTCGTTCAAACACACGTTAAAGTCCGTTTGGCTCGACACCACCGAACAGAGGCAGCAATATAACATAGCGAACATTAACAGTGCAGTGAATCCTGCTTGTGCCGTCATATTCAGGACTGCAAACCGAGCAGCATCACTGACTTTCAGCTTGTTGTGTTTGTGGACATATGACTGACTTTAATTATCCATAAAATCATCACATCTCTGTAAGACTATATTACAGAGATGTGACTATTATTTTAAAGGCTTTAAAACCAAGTAAACGCTGAACGTACAAACATCACTAACGGCAAATAACTTTGCCGCCACGTGGCCAACAGTAATGTTTTAATGTTCCTCATTATTAAACATTTGCACATAAATAAGTGACATATTATTCAGTACTTACTTTTAACAGTTTACTCTTCGCTAGTGATGCGCGAATCATGAACGAATCGTTCAATACTCGAGAATCACTTTACTGACTCGTGAATCATGATTCACAAGCGCAACTGACTCACTGACTCATCCCTGTTGCTGTTAGCAAACTAATTTCATTAGTAGAAATATATCTAGCTTATAATTCAAATTGTGAAGAAAAACACAACATCCAGTATCTTAACAAAACATTTCTGCTCTGAACTGGAAGAAAAACCCTGAGTAGAAGCTCACATCAAGACAATAGCTCCTCGGTTCACAGTAGCATCGCTCTGCTAACATGCTAACAGCACATTTGAGCTACTCACCCCTCCCTTCCTGCGCTGAATCGTAGGGGAGCAAAATCACTCAGGACTCACTAACCCCCTCCTGTGCTGAATCGTGGCGTAAGCAAATGACTCAGGACTCACTAACCCCCTCCCTCCTGTGCTGAATCGTAGTGTAAGCAAATCACTCAGGACTCACTAACCCCTCCCTCCTGTGCTGAATCATAAAGCGCGCGAATCACTCATGACTCGCTCACCCCTCCCTCCTGTGCTGAATCATAAAGCGCGCGAATCACTCATGACTCGCTAACCCCTCCCTCCTGTGCTGAATCATAGAGCAAACGAATCACTCACTCACTCACTCACCCCCCTCCCTCCTGGCTCGCAGCTACTTCTTCTTCTTCTTGGTTGGCAACCAATGTTAAGGCACTACCGCCCCCTGGCTCACAGCTCAGTGGACATTTAGATGAGAAAATATATATTTGACACATGTAAGGACAATACTAATAAAATAAAAATAAACAAAATAAATATTCCTTTAGAAATTCTTTTTGCTCTTTTTTTGCTATATAAAATAGTTGTTTTCTTTAAGAATCACTCATCTTAGCAGTAGGATTTACATTAAAAGAGAAACAAATTTAGTTTGAGTGAAAATGTACATTTTTGGCACTCTCTGGTCAACTGACTCAGTGACTCAAATGACTCAAAAAACCCGATTCACTTTGGTGAGTGACTCATTAAAACTCGATTCAGTAAAAAGAATCAAATTTACCATCACTACTCTTCGCCGCTCCGCTTCTGCCATCTGTGGCAAAATTATCCACACCGACTGCCGCGCTATGAATTGTGGGATATGTTGGGCCACAAAGTGTACACCGCCACATCCTTAAAATTCAGGGAAATGAAGGACGCATTTGAGGGCTGCATTTCGAGCAGCCTTTGAATTGGGACAGCCTTCGTCGCATCGCTGTGATGTAATCGGCCTTAAAATGCAGCCTTTAAGGCTGCAGACCCTGAATTGGGATACAGCCAAGGTCTGTAGCTGTGTCAGAGCAAGCTTGTGTGAGCCAGCAGTGATATCTGTACACGCAGTACCCTTAAAATAGTCGTGTTTTTTAAAATTTTGCTGGCCAGCTATTTTCTTATTTACAAAGGCTATATGGAGACATTTTTATGGGCTCAAATTGTGGTCATAAATATGTTGTACTTGTAAATTAGTTTTGTACTTGTAAAAAAAGATTTGTATGTGTAAAAAGAATTTGTGTATGTGTAAAAAAGATTTGTGTGTGAAATACATGTGAAACTCTGCACTCAAGTTTCAAGTTACAAGTACGAATTTTGACCTTATTTTTCTTCCTTTCATCTAATTGGTCAATGTCATGTCAATCACAAATTTAACTATCCAATCAGAGACCAGATGGGTTTGGCTGTCGGAGGGGCGCTTTTGATTTATACTGATTTATAAGTACAAAATATTTATGACCACAATTTGAGCCCATACATTTTGGTTATTGCCACAGACTCTTACTGCAGAAGGAGGATCTTGTGGTTTTACAACTCATGGACTGAGGCTATGTCCACATGTACACGGGTATTTTTGAAAACGATTTTTATATGCGTTTGCACCTTTGGACCACACGAAAACAGAGATAAAAATTCCTGCCAGGGTGGAGATTTTCGAAAACTCCGTTTTTGCCTTTACACGTGGAAGAGGAAAACGGAGAAAACACAGCGTCAAAGGTGTGCGCCTTTTTTGACGTCACATTGTGCGCCATGTTATTGTTTCGGTGAAATGAATTTCTACAATGGCGGACTTAGACAAAATACTGTTACTGTTAATTTTACTCTCTGCAGTGTTTAAATGCTTACATGTACACGCACAGTTACTGTCCCTCCACACATAGGACTCAGTTCTGGGGCCCGTTCTTCGTACCTCGCTAAGTAAGTTAGCCGGATTTGAATGTTGACGATTTCGCGTGATCTTGGATCGTTCGGTTCTCCGAAGCTCATCTGGGACTTGCTGTCATAGCAACAGATCCGTGGCGTAAACCTGCTCGGGAGCAGGTTTACTTTATGTAAACAGGATTAGATCGCGGCCACTCAGGTATGTCCGCTGCAGTTATATGAAAGCAAGAGCGATATTTCGCCACTGTTTTACCATAAATAAATATTATCAATGTAACTAAAGATAATGCAGCATTTGATTCTTTTATTGATTTCATACAGATACATACAGGTCATTTCCGAAAAAAAGGGAAATGTACTATTAATCATCCTATGTCATGTAGTAGATCATGTCAGATGTAATTCATATTTTAGAGTATAGTAAATTACTACGTGCAATCAAGATGAGAGACCACGACTATAAAAGCGAAGGTGGATTTGGGAAGTCTGTCGCAGCCATGTCCTGTCCGTTTGTACGCGAGCAAGGAAGGTGCAAGATTGATAAGGAGAGTTTACAGAATTTAGCGTATATTGCGGGATAGACAGGATCCTTTAGCTCAGCGCGACAGTGTGCTCATAGAGAGATATCGATTCTCCCGTGAGGGTATTATTTACTTTCTTCCTCTCTCTCTCTCTCTCTCTCTCTATATATATATATATATATATATATATACTTACTGTACTGTATATACTTACTCCCGACTTACTGTGCATGCTTCAGTCACCCCTTGCATGGGAACAGGTAAAAGTGATGGAGTGTTATGTCAAACTACACACAAAAAACCCACAATGTCAATAAATGTCACAGTACAAAAGGGGTGTGACGAGGGGTGCAGGACCACCACCTGTCTTTATTTGCTCTGCCCTTTTCTTGGTTGCTGTTATAAACAAACAAACAGATTATTCCAGGGTCTCTTGTCATAGACTAAAAGCAATATAAGTGATAAATATTACCATTCTGTAGAATATTCTTATATTTCACTTTTACTTTTTCCCATGTTCTAGTGGGTCCTGTTGTGGCTCTAATGTGAAAGAGGATATGATGTAATATAATATAATGTGGTATAATATAATATCACATGATATAATGTAATATCATGGATCACTTACGAGTTTAATTTGTCAGCAACTTTCTGCCAGCCCTCTCTCCTTGCTTTTGCAGCCTTTGCAGTGTTCCCCTGCGTTTTAATTAAACTCTGAAACTCCTGATATCCCTCAATCAAGAGTTCTTGCTCTGCTGCCATGAAATACTGAGCGCGCTCCTTCGACATCTTCACCGACCAATCACAGGGTTGCCGATCAATGTTTCTACTATCGATGCGTAGCCCCTTTTAAGCCACCCAGTGATCTCAGATTACTTCATCCAGCTATACTAATCGTCAACAACAGGTGTGTTCGGAGAACCGGATTAGCGAGCTCAAAGTTAGCGCGATGATTTGATCTTGGATGTGTCATTTGATCTTGGATGTAGTAAGCGAGGTACGAAGAACGGGCCCCTGCTTGTATGCCCCATCTTTGTTTACTCTTTCCCACCCAGGCTTCTAGACTTCTCATTGGCCAACATTTCTACAGGTTAGGAGTATATCGCCACCTGTTGCTTCGGCCTGTTCCTGGGATTTTTTTAAATAACGAAAACAAAAAATCTCCGTTTTCAAAAATACCCATGTACATGTGGACGTAGCCTGAGAAAGGACTCAATAAGTAATATGTTCACATATTCCAGGGTTAAACACAAGTGAGACTCAATCTGATATTAAGTGAAGTGTTGGTAACTGATGCCAGTGTTTTTCTTCTTTCTCCCTGTTTAAATCCCATTCATATTAGGGACCCTAATTTTATCCTGCTACAAACATATTCACCCAGTGTTAGTTAAGTTTCCTGTAAACTAAACATGTAAAGCGGATGTGAGAGAGGCTGTGGTGAAGTCCTGGAGTTCTTAAGGACGTACGTGCTCCAGTCCAGAAATTTGTATGAGATATTGGACACAGGTGGTAAAATGCTGTAACACCCTGAATAAATTGTCCTTTCTTGTTACAGATGTTGTTTCAGTTATTCTTTGGTAAGCTGACAGCAGACGTTGGCTATTATGCGAGATGCACTGGTAGACATGCAGGGCCACTCATCTACTGCAGGAAAACAGTTGTGACTTACAGTAGGAGCGAGCTTGCAGGATGGTGTTTGTTATCTGTGTGATAAACCAATACTGCCTTAGAATTTGTATAAGATTGCTGCTATTTTGCGCCATGGGCTTTGCCATGTCGCAACAGGAGGGAGATAATGAGTAGTTTATACTTTAAGATTAAATACCCTTAAAAAAAAATAAATAAATTTTTGCAGGTCATGTATGATATGTTGCAAGCACAATTCTCAGGGTAATTTGAGACCTAAGAGAGGGAAATTCCCCAGACCCGGTCACCCATTTCAAGTTATTCACATGGACTTTATAGAGCTGTCCAACTGTAATAACTATAAGTACTGTTTAGTGATAGTGTGCCCTTTTTCAAAGTGGGTAGAAATTGTACCAACTAGGGAAGCAGATGCCATTTCGGTTGCCAAAGCAATATGTAAGAATATCATTTGGAACACGGGATTCCCGAGACCATTTATAGTCATAGTGGTCCACATTTTGTAGATGAAGTGATTAGATTAATGGCACAACATCTAGGGATAACACTAAAACATCATTGTTTATATCACCCACAAAGTGCAGGGTTGGTAGAGAGAACTAATGGAACAGTAAAGTTAAGACTTAGGAAGAGACGCAGGACATGGTTAGACTGTATAGAATTAGTTAAGATGTATACGAATGTACATGGGGATTACTCCAACAGAGAATGGTGTGACTCTTTGAGATTATATATGTTAGAGCATTTAGAGTTCTAATCTTCTGTAGTGATGATAGGAGAGCAGAAGAGAGAGCATATTAGCAGATTAGATGCTTAAAATGTTTAAAAGTAAAGAAGTCTTGAGAACAAATGATCTGCCAGATGATTCTGTTTCTCCGCAGGAGCAGAGTCTGAAGTCTGGAGATTGGATGTTGATAAGGCCATGGAGAGGAAGTGCTGGTCCAGTCCACGGTGGGAAGGTCCATATCGGATGCTGCTGACGACGCCCACAGCAGTGAAGATCGCTGAAAGAAACACTTGGATACATTAAGCACACTGCAAGAAGGTGACACACATCCAGGCCAGCTGGCAGGAAGACCGGGTACAAAGGGGGGGGAAAGCCTCCAGGGCCCCTCGTCTCAATCCGGTGAAGAAACCAACTGAGCCACAGGTACTCATCAGAATGGCTGGGAATGTGCTGTGCACCTTCTTGTGCCTGTGGACCCAGAGTGGGATGACAGGAGCGCACTGGGACAGAGCAAACCACACCCAGTACCCGCATGGGGTTTTCAACAACTACTGGTGGCAGTTTGTGAACACAACCGCTCACATAAAGAACAAGACCAATGGTTATGCTTGTGATGCCACTGGCTACACATTCTTCTGGACTGTGGCCATATAGCATCACTGAGAGCGAGACAGTTTGTTTGGTTGCCTTAGCAACACATCCAGGAGTAAACGTACTTGGAACACTGCCAACTTTTCAACTTCTGAACCTGACTGGACGGTTGGTTCACCAGTAGCTGGGAAGGTGAACTGCTCTGGTACGACAGACCTGATAGTCTGACTCCAAGTATCAGACTTGCTGCAGGACATTGAACAGCTAAACGAACTGGAAACAGGCCAGTTGCCTATGTGTATGAAGGGCAATGGATTAGTCCAAGTTGGAGATTTACCATGAAATCTGAGCAACGTCACCTATTCTTTGTGTCCTCTGCAAGAAGGATGCAAACAGAGAAGCCTTTTGTCTACATTTACATCATGAACACTTCTCTAAGCTGGTTGAGGCTTTGAGCCAAGAAGATCAAAACAGCTTCATCCAATTTCCTTTACAAAGCTTTTCCTGTGGTGACAACAGGACAGGAGAAGAGTTGTAAATGCAGATAATTTACCAGTTGACTCTAACCCCCACAGGATGCCTATAGTGAAAAGATCTGGGGGTGTTGATAGGAGTCATAAAGAAGGGTGTTGACCAGGCTACAGCTTTGAAGTTAGCTGGGAGCCACATGGACAAACGATTCAATTCAATTCAATTTTATTTATATAGCGCCAAATCACAACAAAAGTCGCCTCAAGGCGCTTTATATTGTACAGTAGATAGCACAATAATAAATACAGAGAAAAACCCAACAATCATATGACCCCTATGAGCAAGCACTTTGGCGACAGTGGGAAGGAAAAACTCCCTTTAACAGGAAGAAACCTCCGGCAGAACCAGGCTCAGGGAGGCGGCCATCTGCTGCGACCGGTTGGGGTGAAAGAAGGAAAACAGGATGAAAGACATGCTGTGGAAGAGAGACAGAGATTAATAACAGATATGATTCGATGCAGAGAGGTCTATTAGCACATAGTGAGTGAGAAAGGTGACTGGAAGGAAAAACTCAATGCATCATGGGAATCCCCGGCAGCCTCGTCTATTGCAGCATAACTAAGGGAGGATTCAGGGTCACCTGGTCCAGCCCTAACTATATGCTTTAGCAAAAGGAAAGTTTTAAGCCTAATCTTGAAAGTAGAGATAGTGTCTGTCTCCCGAATCCAAACTGGAAGTTGGTTCCACAGAAGAGGGGCCTGAAAACTGAAGGCTCTGCCTCCCATTCTACTTTTAAATACTCTAGGAACAACAAGTAGGCCTGCAGTGCAAGAGCGAAGTGCTCTAATAGGGTGATATGGTACTACAAGGTCATTAAGATAAGATGGGGCCTGATTATTTAAGACCTTGTATGTGAGGAGCAGGATTTTGAAATCAATTCTGGATTTAACAGGAAGCCAATGAAGGAAGCCAAAACAGGAGAAATATGCTCTCTTTTCTAGTCCCTGTCAGTACTCTTGCTGCAGCATTTTGGATTAGCTGAAGGCTTCTCAGCGAGTTTTTAGGACTTCCTGATAATAGTGAATTACAGTAGTCCAGCCTGGAAGTAATAAATGCATGAACTAGTTTTTCAGCATCACTCTGAGACAGGATATTTCTAATTTTAGAGATGTTGCGCAAATGGAAGAAAGCAGTCTTACATATTTGTTTAATATGTGCATTGAAGGACATGTCCTGGTCAAAAATGACTCAAGGTTTCTCACAGTGTTACTGGAGGCCAAGGTAATGCCATCCAGAGTAAGAATCTGCTTAGATACCATATTTCTAAGATTTTCAGGGCCGAGTACAATAACCTCAGTTTTATCTGAATTAAGAAGCAGAAAGTTAGCGGCCATCCAGGTCTTTATGTCTTTAAGACATTCCTGCAGTTTAACTAATTGGTGTGTGATACCTGGCTTCATGGATAGATAGAGCTGCGTGTCATCTGCATAGCAGTGAAAATTTATGCTATGTCTTCTAATGATGTTGCCTAGGGAAGCATGTATAATGTAAATAGAATTGGTCCTAGCACTGAACCCTGTGGAACACCATAATTGACCTTAGTGTCTGAAGAGGACTCTCCATTTACATGTACAAACTGGAGTCTATTAGATAGATATGATACAAACCACTGCAGTGCAGTACCTGTAATACCTACAGCATGTTCTAATCGCTCTAATAGGATATTATGGTCAACAGTATCGAACGCAGCACTGAGGTCTAGCAGGACAAGCACAGAGATGAGTCCACTGTCAGAGGCCATAAGAAGATCATTTGTAACCTTCACTAAAGCTGTTTCTGTGCTGTGATGAGCTCTGAAACCTGACTGAAACGCTTCAAATAAGCCATTCCTCTGCAGATGATCAGTTAGCTGTTTGACAACTACTCTTTCAAGGATTTTTGATATGAAAGGAAGGTTGGAGATTGGCCTATAATTAGCTAAGACAGCTGGGTCTAGAGATGGCTTTTTAAGTAAAGGTTTAACTACAGCCAGCTTGAAGGCCTGTGGTACATAGCCGATTATTAGAGATAGGTTGATCATATTTAAGATCGAAGAATTAATTAATGGCAGGACTTCTTTGAGCAGTTTTGTAGGAATGGGGTCTAAAAGACACGTTGATGGTTTGGAGGAATTAATTATTGAAGTTAACTCAGAAAGATCAATTGGAGAAAAAGAGTCTAACTTAACATCGATGGTACTAAAAGTAGCTGTAGATAATATTACATCTGTGGGATGATTATTGGTAATTTTTTCTCTAATGATAAAAATTTTATTTGTGAAGAAGTTCATGAAGTCATTACTAGTTAACGTTAAAGGGATGGTTGGCTCAGTAGAGCTCTGACTTTTGTCAGCCTGGCTACAGTGCTGAAGAGAAACCTGGGGTTGTTCTTATTTTCTTCAATCAGTGACGAATAGTAAGATGTTCTGGCTTTGCGGAGGGCTTTCTTATAAAGCAGCAAACTATTTCTCCAGGCTAAATGATGATCCTCTAAATTTGTGACACGCCATTTCCTCTCCAGCTTACGAGTTATCTGCTTTAGGCTACGTGTTTGAGAATTATACCACGGAGTCAGGGACTTTGGATTTGAGGCCTTAGTTTTCACAGGAGCTACAGTATCCAGAGTCGTGCGTAGTGAGGAGGTAAAATTATTAACAAGATAATCGACCTCTGTTGGAGTAGCGTTCAGATAGCTGCTCTGCTCTATGTTGGTACAGGGCATTGAAGATGATAACAGTGGGTGGATTATATTCTTAAACTTAGTTACAGCACTTTCAGAAAGACATCTACTTTGATAAAGTCTACTCTCCACTGCTGTGTAATCAATTATTGTAAATGTAAATGTTATCAGGAAATGATCAGACAGCAGAGGGTTTTCAGGAAACACTGTTAAATATTCAGTTTCTATGCCATATGTTAAAACAAGATCTAGAGTGTGATTAAAGTGGTGGGTGGGTTCTTTTACATTTTGAGAGAAGCCAATTGAGTCTAGTAACAGATTAAATGCGATGTTGAGGCTGTCATTTTAGCATCTACATGGATGTTAAAATCACCCACAATAATTATTTTATCTGAGCTGAGCACTAAATCAGATAAAAAGTCTGAGAAATCAGAGAGAAACTCTGTGTAAGGCCCAGGTGGACGATAGATGATAACAAGTAAGACTGGTTTCTGAGTTTTACAGCTGGGGTGGACGAGGCTAAGCATCAGGCTTTCAAATGAATTAAAAGTCTGTCTTGGTCTTTCGTTAATTAATAGGCTGGTGTGAAAAATTGCTGCCACACCGCCCCTCGGCCTGTGCTTCGAGATTTCTGGTAGTTAGAATGACTCGGGGTGTTGATTCATTTAAACTAACATACTCATCCTGCTGCAACCAGGTTTCTGTAAGGCAGAGTAAATCGATTTGTTGATCAATTATTAAGTCATGTACTAACAGAGACTTGGAGGAGAGAGACCTAATATTTAATAATCCACATTTCACTGTTTTACTCTTTGGTTCAGATGTGGATACTGTATTGTTCTTTCTTTGTGATTTTTATGTTTAAGTTGTTTATTGCTGGTTTTAGTTTGTTTTTTTGTCTTTTTGGGAGCTGACACAGTCTCAATGGAGATGGGTTTTTGGGGGTAGCAGGAGGAGAGAAGCTGCAGAGAGGCGTGTAAGACTGCAACTCTGCTTCCTGGTCCCAACTCTGGATAGTCATATTTTGGGGGTTTAATAAATTGGTCCATATTTCTAGAAATGAGAGCTGCTCCATCCAAAGTGGGATGGATGCCGTCTCTCCCTAACAAGACCAGGTTTCCTCCAGAAGGTTTGCCAATTATCTATGAAGCCCACATCGTTTCTGGGACACCACTCAGACAGCCAGCAATTTAAGGAGAACATGCGGCTAAACATGTCACTCCTGGTCTGATTGGGGAGGGACCAGAGAAACTACAGAGTCCGACATTGTTTTTGCAAAGTTACACACCGATTCAATATTGATTTTAGTGACCTCCGATTGGCGTAACTGGGTGTCATTACTGCCGACGTGAATTATGATCTTACTGTATTTACGTTTACCCTTAGCCAGCAGTTTTAAATTTCCTTCAATGTCGCCTGCTCTGGCCCCTGGAAGACAATTGACTATGGTTGCCGGTGTCTCTAGCTTCACATGTCTGAGAACAGAATCACCAATTACCAGAGTTTGACCCCCGGCGGGTGTGTCGCCGAGTGGGGAAAAACAGTTGAGACACATGAACAGGTTGGTGGTGTACCTGGGGCTTCAGTTTAAGACTATGCTTCCTCCTCACCGTCACCCAGCCGCCCTCTTTCCCCAGCTGCTTGGGGTCTGCCGGGGAACAGCTAGCGGGCCTCACGCTATCTTCGGCTGCACCAGCTACAGGGGCCTGGCTAGCTACGGGTGAATGAAGGGTGCGGCCGAGTCTCCAATTCAGTAATCCTGGCCTCCAGAGCTGCAAATATGCTACATTTATTACAGGTATCATTACTGCTAAAGGAGGCCGAGGAGTAACTAAACATCTGACACAATGAGCAGGAAAGTGCAGGAGGGACAGGTGAAGTAGCCATGGTGCTAACGAGTCGGCTACGAGCTAAGCTAAGCTAGCGAAACAGTAAAGAGACAGTGAGTGAATACTTTGGCTATAAATTAGGTAGTGAGTACACAGAAAGGGTGATTCAGATGAAGCACGTTAAGATTATACTATGAAAAAGGGATGTATCAAAAGATTTAAATTAAATTGCTAAGCAGAAAAGCTACTCAGAAACACCACTGTGTTTGAGCAGGAACAGGAAGTGATACTATACCACAGAGCGAGCGAACACCAGGATCGCTAAACACATCAGTTGATAAAGTCAACTGATGTGTTTGAATGTCTATGTCTGTATACAGTTGTATTGTAGTGACATATGATTTTTGAGAATGTTGATTCTTCTTGTTTGACTGTTACATTCAGTTGTTTACTTGCAGGAATACATAATGAATCACACGACAGGAGTAGATGCACCACAAGGCTGGATAACTAGGTGAATGTCTGGTCTTTGGTGGCATCTTCTTTTGAAAATATTAATTCCTGTTTTTGGACTGTTGACACTGATTTGCTTACGTGTAGGATGTAGTTTACTGTGTATGAGATCAATGAGAAGCAGGTTAACTGCTTACATGTATTAACTGTGAACTTTTGCATCGATAGAAGGTGAATGAAGAGGAGTTGTGTATGAATGAAATCTACACTGACACTGTCCAAACAAAGGGTGCATAAGTTGAAATTTAAGTATATACAATGACAAAAAGGGGGGAAATGTTAGGTCTAATTGTTGAATGTTGCCATTGTGTTTCTTAAATTTATACAGTCTTAGTTCAAGCAGTATTATCAAAGCCATTCCTTTGATCCTGAGCACCTCTAACCACTCTGTGTTGGGGAGGTTTTAATGTAGATACATCCTATCTGAAAGATCTGTTTCTTGTGTCGTAAGCTTCCTGCTTTTACGACCCTTTGGTCAGCAGGAGGTCTCTCACACACACACACACACACACACACATTCCTACTTACATATAAAGGTTCACACATATACATACAATGCCTTAGAACCATGTGGGCGTTGCTTGCTGTGTTTTGTGTGAACTGTCTCTCAATAAAAGGCAGCAGGAGGAGGCCATCGGGGGGGTCATTTTCGTGCTGGACACAGATGAGGCCTCCCTTGCGCAAGTAATCGATCGATCGCTGACTGTCTTGTTTTCTTTCATGATGAATAAGTCTCTAGAACTAGCGGGGTTTGTGGGAACAGACCCAACAGTTACAATAACACAGTGTTATAAATATACTTGAAGAAATAGGTAATTATTAAATTTGTTATATACCCTTTTGTAAATCATGCTCCCCAAAGTCTGTTTACCAATATAAGTAAAGACATTGGAAATAATTTTTTGGCAAACAATGACTTTTTGGCACAACACTGGAGGTAAAACAGGTATGATCCTTCATATCTGGAGTCTGAAGGTGCAGACATAAGTTCAGATATCCCTGGAATGTTTAAGAGTTTACAATTTCTCTGGTTCATTAGCTTTAGTCAGTTAGTCAGTAATTACTCAAGATTATTTCCCTAGTACTCCTGAATTCAAATAAATATTCAGGGGATTGGGCCCTGTGCTTTCCCACAGGTGAACTCAGGTGAAATGAAAGAAGTAGTGGATGCCCTCCTCCTCTGGCACAATGATAACTCAGAAAAGCTCCTTGGAGTAAGGAGATCAGGCTCAGAAGTGGTTCTTTCTAAGAATGTATATCTGTATTTATAAATGACATACTAAGGATGAGTAATGCTTAAATAATGAGGAATTAAGCAGTGACCAATGACACATTTAAAAATGTCTCATTGTTATCTACTATTCTATGTTTGTTTATGAGTACAAGATCATTTTTTTCTATTAAATAACCTAAAAAATGACTGACTGCACCTTTAAAAATACTAACTTAAGTAACCAAGATAAGCCAGCAGTCCACAGGAAATAATTTGTGAACCATGTCACTAAAGTTATTTTAACTGCAAATTTAAAAGTAAACATAAATGAACCCTCTTGACATGACTTTGAAGACAGATGTGATCAGATGGAAAGTGCAGAAAGCTGACTGATGTCGATCTGTGGCTGCATTAAATGTTGGCCTGTCCTGTATTAGGCATTAAGGATTTTCTTTGATGGCCATTTAGCTCTTATGGCATGATATTTGTTTAATAATTGATTGATGCTGTGTATTAAATAATTTGATAAATAAGATGTTAAAAACCTCATCATCATATCAAACATGATAGATTTGGGGGGAGTTTGTTTGGCACATGCTGACTGCATTCTAATTATAACCAGAACAGAAGGTGAGAGCAGAGAACAAGAGTGCAGCAGTTTGGTGAAAGGAACAGGAAAGGTGAAGAAGAGGTGAGCATCCAAAAGACGAGCAAGAGGACAGTTTCAAAGGAGACATTATGGCACAATAAAAGCTGTAAGAGCAGAGATTCATTCATATTTTTACTATTTTTTCTTTAGGTTTTACTCCCACTGCTTACAATAAATCAAATATATAATACAAACAAGAAGAACTCAAATTGCATTGATTGTTCAGTATAATTCTGTGACGTCAACCTTTAGCTAACGTATAATGTTTGACATTTTATATAAATGTGACTATGAAATATAGTCAATAATATTAAAAAGGTGCTGTTACTGAGTGAAACTTTCAAAGATTTTAGGTCTGGACTTAGCCCCAGTGTTTTAAGATCCTAGCAGCGCTCGTATTTATGGCCACATTTTTCAAAGATACAAGCTTTCTGGGTGCTGACTCAGGGGGATCACTTTAGTTCATTGAAACTTTAATGCCAGTTTAGTTTAAGACATTAAACTGGACACATTTTGAATCAAATTGATAATAACAGAGCGATGCTGGACATAAGCAGCTGTGTTAGTGTGACGCCCTGCATATTTGAAGGATTGCGATAAACTTCCGTGCTTACTGAATCTGTAACATTGTCTTGATCTGCCTACATCATTTTTTAAATAGTTTGCATTGTTAAATGAGTTTTGTAAATGGACTGATTCTTACATAGCGCTTTTCTACTCTCCCGGTGTACTCAAAGCGCTCTATACAACATGCCTCATTCACACCCACTCATACAAGCACTTCTAAACTCAAGTGCAAACTAAACTACATTCATACTCCGATGAACGCATCAGAGGGCAACTTGGGGTTAGTATCTTGCCCAAGGATATTTGGCATGCAGACTAGGAAAGCCAAGGATCAAACCACCAACCTTCCGATCAGTAGCTGATCTGCTCTACCACCTGAGCCACAGCGACACAGTTTTGTGTTACTGTGCACAGAGAAAAACTCACCTGATGTAGTGGTAAGGCCATGTTCACCACTAGATGGAGACAACCTGGCACAGGTATTTTCTCTACATACTAAATTTCACACTGAAAAGCCTTGGTGGGAATTTTTGTTTTATTAAATTCCAGTTCTTTGTATTTTTTTCGGCAAAGAAAGACACGGCTCCGAATGGTCTAACTCAAAAAATGATCTTTAATTTTACATTTTCCGGAAAATGGAGACTGAGCACCCACAGAAACGCCAGCTCACGTCTGGGGCATCAGGAGCCTGTCTCGCTATATATATGCACTATATATAGCACTCGTAATAACACAAACACTAAATCCCCCTTCTCTTGTGCTGTTTTGTAGCAGTGTGTACACCTGAGACTGTCACCTGTCTGTCTGTCCTGCACTCTCTCTCTGTTTCTTTCTCTCTGATTGTGGAATAAAAGTATGAACATGTATTTATAAGTTACACTTGTGTTTGAATCCTGCAGCTTATCCCACATTTGATTTCCATGTGTGACAACTGCAAGTGTCCAGAGTGAGGACAGACTGAGGGACCCACTGCTGCACATCATCTGTGAGGCTTTGCACCCCTGATGATCCACCAGGACAAACTCAGCAGTGTGTGAGGAAGAGGAGGAGGAAGAGCCAGCAGCAGCTGACAGATGGAGAGAATAGACAGACTGTTCCCTGTTTGTGAAGGACTGCTAGGAAAGTTTAACATAACTAATTGTCTGTCCTGAATCAGTCTTATTAGGTAATGTTCAAATAATGTTATCATTTCAGTGTTTTCAGTGTGGGAGAAAGTACTCAGGGCCTTCAAGTTACACACTATGAAAGGCAGCAACAAGTTTAATATTCAGAAACCTAAAGTATGTATCAGCAGCAGAATGGAGCTAAAAATAAATGTTTGTTTCAGTTCTATGAAGCTTTGAGTATTTTGGATTAGTAGCACTGCTGTGTTTGTTGCATCATATTGCTGTAATTGTTTATATGCTTTATATATTCTGAGGTAAGTTGATCTATAGTGTTACATCATATTCTATAAGGATGTTATGTGTTTGTAGACTTTCTGCCCAGTTTGATCCATTTAGCAGAAGTCAGCCTGTTTAAGGCTCTGATATCTATTCTGTATGACTTAAAGCAGTTATGACATGGTCTGATTTTCTCACCCAATAAAGGAATATTTAATATATCAGTCTACTCTTCATTCTATCAGAAACAGTTTTCACAGCTCGTACATTTTCCTTTTTACACATATATGTAAGCATTGAGCCAAATGTAATAATGCCAATATATTAAACGAACAATATTTGTCTCTTATATATAATACATCTGTATATACACTGTCAAAGATACTTGTCTTTGACAGTGTATATTGTCTATTTAAGGTGATAGGACATATAAATAACTGCAACTTGAATCTTTGACCCACTGCTGTAATATATATATATATGTATATATATACAGTTAAGCCCATAATTATTCATACCCCTGCCAAATTCTGACTTAAAGTTACTTTTGTTCAACAAGCAAGTTCTTTTTTGAGCAGAAATGACACAGGTGTCTCCCCAAAGATAATAAGACGATGTACAAGAGGCATCATTGTGGAAAAAAAAATATTTCTCAGGTTTTATTTATATTTTAGCAAAAGTATCATGTCTAGAATTATTCATACCCTTCTCAATAATCAATAGAAAAAAGCCTTTATTGGCTATTACAGCAATCAAACGTTTCCTATAATTGCAGACCAGCTTTTTGCATGTCTCCACAGGCATTTTTGCCCATTCATCTTTAGCAATGAGCTCCAAATCTTTCAGGTTGGAGGGTCTTCTCGCCATCACCCTGATCTTTACCTCCCTCCCTCCACAGATTCTCAATTGGATTCAAGTCAGGACTCTGGCTAGGCCACTGCAAAACGTTAATGTTGTTGTCTGCTAACCATTTCTTCACCACGTTTGCTGTATGTTTTGAGTCATTGTCGTGCTAAAATGTCCACTGGTTCCCAAGGCCAAGTTTTTCTGCAGACTGCCTGATGTTGTTGTTGACAATCTTCATGTATTGCTCTTTTTTCATGGTGCTGTTTACTGTGATTAGGTTCCCTGGTCCATTGGCTAAAAAACACCCCAAAGCATTAGGTTCCCACCACCATGTTTGACAGTGGGGATGGTGTTCTTTGGGTTGAAGGCTTCTCCATTTTATGCCAAATGAAGGCAACATCATTGTGACCAAATAATTCAATTTTTGTTTCATCTGACCATAACACTGAAGACCAGAAATCTTCTTCTTTGTCCAGATGGCCAAATGAGCTTTTGCATGCCTTAGAAGTGCCTGGAGAAGTGGCGTTTTCCTTGGTCTGCATCCGTGGAACCCAACAGTGTCCGTTGGACTGTCTGCCTTGAGACATTGCCACCAGCAGAGCCCAGATTCACCAGAATGGCCTTGGTGGTGATCCTTGGATTCTTTTTCACCTCTCTCACTATTCTCCTGGCCAGCACAGGTTTCACTTTTGGCCTCCGACAACGTCCTCTGAGATTTTCCACAGTGCGGAACATCTTGTATTTTTTAATAATACTTTGCACTGTAGCCACTGGAACTTGAAAACATTTGGATATGGCCTTGTAGCCCATTCCTCACTTGTGAGCAGCCACAATGCACAGCTGCAGGTCCTCACTGAGTTCCTTTGTCTTAGCCATGAATGTCCACAGACCACCTGCAGAGAGCTGCTGTTTTTCACCTGTTGAGTTGATTAAAACAGCTATTTTCAATTAATCAGGGTAATTAGGATGCTTTAGAACAGCTTTGACTATTTGGAATGGTATGGAACTTTGGATTTTCCCAGAGACTGTGACAGTTTGTAAAGGGTATGAATAATTCTGGACATGATACTTTTTGCTCAAATGTAAATAAAAGCTGAGAAATATTTTTTTCCACAATGATGCGTCTTGTACATCATCTTATTATCTTTTGTGAGACGCCTGTGTCATTTCCAGTCAAAAAATAACTTGCTAGTTGAATAAAAGTAACTTTAAGTCAAAATTTGCCAGGGGTATGAATAATTTTGGGCTTAACTGTATATATATATATACATATATGTGTGTGTGTGTATATATAGATATAGATATCTATATATATAGATATATATAGATATATAATTTTAGTCTCATGAATAACATTAGCTAATTGTTATTTACTAACTAATCTTGAAATGACTGTTCAGTACAGAAATGAAGCCCAACTATCATGTTTTACAGTCCTGTGGTCTCAGCCTCAGATACTCAACTAATCAAAGTGATGTCATGACAAAAATGAATGACCAACAAAACTTTTTCTCCTTCATTTCTGTCACACAAAGCTGTATGAAACGTTTCTCGCGGTTAGTATCATGGTTGCTAGGCAACCTGAACAGCGCGACGAAGGCTAGACCGTCCCATTTCACAAGCCTCTCACTTCCGCACTTCCCGTACTTGTAGTACGCACCGTACGTAGTACGCGTAGTGTGCGTACTTCAAGCGTGCAGACCCTGAATTGGGACACAGCCTGCATGTGTGGGGGTTCCCAGCCAGAGCTGCATGGACTCCACACTGGTGAGGCACACTCTCTGTAGCTCCTCTCCCTGTATTAAATTACACGTTTAAATTTGGTGTATTTTTCTTTACTAAGTATTAGTTCTTATGGCTAAAGGCCCCCAAAGTGTTTTTGATTACTTTGAACGAGGAAAATAGTAACTGGAACTGCCTTTTATCTGTTACACCATCCGTTTATGTGTTCCTTACTTGTGCTAAACAGGGATGAGGAGAGACCTGCTGTTGCTGTGTGACACTGATTTTGCTGCTGCACTTTGTCTTTTAGAAATAAATCCAGTTTCCAGCCAGTCTGTGTCTGTCGTCACAACGCAGTCAACCGTTTGAAATCTGCTACAATGGCACGGGGTCTGTACTTCCTGCTGACACCTGTAGATCCGTCAGTGCTTCGTAAAGTCAACTGTCTCCTCTTGGGAGCAATTTCAATGCCTTCATGTATCCTCAAAACACAGGTTAGATCCTTTTTCATGTTTTTCATTTTGTTTCCATGTTATGAAAAATGTTTTCAGTTGCTGAAAAGTCACTTCAGACTGTTCTACTTTAAAGCCATGTTGTTATAATAGATGCAGTTAATAAGCATTGTGTTGTTGGAACATGCAGGCCCCCCCACCTTAAAACGATACCATCTGAAAGGGCTCATGTGTTGCTCTAAAACCTGTATGGACCTTGCAGCACTGGTGTTGCCTTTCCAGATGTGCAGGCTGTTTCATCTCTAGGCACAAGTGCACCTCTATAGCATTAGAGATGAAGGCTCTTTAAGGGGGCACTGATAACAACCCAGGTGGTACCTGAGGACTTGGCATTCATGTTTTCCCCCCTCCAAAAAAGCCAAAATTTGGTTCATCTGACCACAGAACAGTTTTGCACTTTTCCATTAGTCCATTTTAAATGAGAGAAGATGGTGACATTGATCGATCATGTTCACATATGCCTTCTTCTTTGCATAATGGAGCTTTAACCTGGATGGCACAGTGAACTGTGTTCACATACAGTGATTCCTAGAAGTGTCCAAGCCCACGTAGTGATTGCCTTGACAGAATTATGTCTTCCTTTTTTATTTAATGCACTGCTCCCTGAGGGCCCGACTATCACAGGCATGTAGATGATGAGATGTTCTACATCTTTACAGTTTTGCTCCAGCTGTTTCTTTTTAGTGTTACTTAATTTTCCAGACTTTTGTTCATTCGTCCCGGTTTCTTTTGAGATCTGTTGCTGCCATTAAATTTAAAAATCAGATTTAAAAAACAGTTTTTCATCAAATAGTAAAATGTATCAGTTTAAACATTTCATATGTTTTTCTTTGATTTGTTGTGAATAAAATCAGTTGCATTCTGTTTTTATTTACATTTATTTACATTCAGAGTTCCAAAGTTCTCAGATCTGGAGTTGTGTATAACTATATTAGACATTACTGTTCTATTGTGACCTGTAGTGTCTTTGTTTCTATTTCAGCCGGGCATTGACGGGGAGATGCCCTATATTACTACAGACTACAGTTTTGATTTCACTGGAGCAGGAAAGCTGCGAGTCTTTAAGGGAATGACGAGGCCCAGTCAAGTGGGCATGCAGTGACATTTCTGCAGCATTTTATTGCCCTTTACACACTATGATCCAAGCATTTTGGTCTTATTTGAATTAGTTTTAGTTATTGTTTTAATTCTTTTATTGTCCTATTATTGTTTTTATTATTGTATTACATTGTTGCTTTTTAATGCCATTTTTATATTGTTAAGCAGTTTGTGCAGCATCGGCTGTTTGAAATGTGCTATATAAATGAATTTGACCTTGACCTTGACCTTTACATTTCCCCATCAGTCAGCATTCTATGTGGGATGAAAATAAAGAGCTTGTTGTTTCTAGATGTTTGGCTTTTTCCCCTCAAGGGGGCAGCAGACAATTATGTTGCCACTTTGTTTTGAACAGCAGAAGAACTCTAGCCTGTAATAAGATTGTAATTCTCTTAAACTATAATGTTTCGTAATGAATTTACGATGCAAATTAAGATTAAGGAAGAAGATCGCTGGACCGAGATGCTGCTGCACGAAGACTGACCTTTATCTTATCTCGGTGGAAGAACTGAAAGACTGTAAGGACTCGACCGTAAACAACCGGTCACGCAGTGGAGAATTGCTCATTTGTTAAGTGGGCTATTTTAACATCCCCTTTCTGCCCCCTCGCTCGTCTTTGTTCACTGTTGCCCGCCTCTTTATTTGAGGGTGGGAGCGCACAAACACAGCGCAGCTACATTTTGGCAGAGTCATTGGCCGTTTCTCAATTCTCAAGTACGTGAGTACGTACTCGCGTTCTCGGTGAGTACGTACTCGCCGAGAACGCACGGAGTGCGTACCATTGCCGAGAACGCGAGCACGGACTCGCGATATGTACAATTGGAACACCTGCGTGCGTGATGATGTCACAGGTCCGGAGTTTTACTGCCGTCCCCTCTTAATTTAACTGTGAGTAACATGTTATGAAGCTTAACTTTAATCACAGCCAAACCGGTTTACTCAGGAACAAATAAAACACTGAAATAAACCAAACATTAACATTTAGAAGTGATCTAAGTGACTTATATATCATTTTTAACCTCAGTAGTGAAACCTCTATTAATAAAAATAGTGTACATGTACATACGTGTACATACCTTAATAAAAACAAGCAGGTGAGATGTTAGAACGCTTTTATTTCTATTTTAGTGGACACTCAATACTATAGACAGCTGCTGGGGTTTGTTTAACCTGAGTAGTGAGAAGACCGCGAGCCGGGGGGGGGGGGGTTGAAAACGATGTGCCGGGAGTCCGCTGTTGAGTTTCGGACGAAATGCATTCTGGGATATTTAGCTGTACCAGGTCCACACCGATGCATGCTCGATAAAACGGGCGCAGTGAGAACACATCCGGGACTTTTTCGCGTTCTCGGCTTGATGCGTACTTCGAATTGGAACAGTACTTGGTCTCCGACTGATGACGTATAACGAGTACACGAGAACGCAAGTACGCATATTGAGAAACGCCCAACGTTTTGGCTTTGTCACGTCAGATGTTTTCCTCTAGACCTCTTGCAACCCAGAGCCCACTGTAGATGTGCCACTAGGCAGTCTACATGAAACTGTAGGGATATATTTCAGTTCAGAGTACATTCAAATGCTTTAAGTCTCAGCTGTAGTGCACATGCTACTCACCTCAAAAAACAAATAAACCAGAAATGTGATTTAAGATAACATAGATACAATCCCCTATTTCAGTTCTAAGGTTTTGCATATCAGGACATAATAAAAATCCACTTGTTCAATCAAAAGTTTAAATATGTTAATAATTATGCCACTGTTTATTTGCAAAAAAAAAGAAGCCAAAATGCAGAACCGGTGTGTGAATAAACTAAGTGTACCCATGATTTATTAGTAGCAGTGTTGGGTGTAATGCGTTACTAAGTAACGCGTTACTGTAATTAAATTACTTTTCCACTGAAAAAGTAGAGTAACTAATTACTGTTCATTTTTAGGTATTTTAATTACAGTTACTTACAATGTA
This sequence comes from Oreochromis aureus, assembly GCF_013358895.1. NCBI lineage: Eukaryota > Metazoa > Chordata > Actinopteri > Cichliformes > Cichlidae > Oreochromis > Oreochromis aureus. The sequence continues at coordinate 34,417,177 of NC_052961.1, forward strand.
CTTGCGTTACATTGTAAAATAATTAAACTCGCTGAATATCATTATTTAATTTCATTAATTTATCTTCTAAATGTAGAAGTAAACTCTGCTGCTTTAACATCGCTGTAGTGCAGCTGCACGTCATTTCGCGCCAGTTTGCTGCATAGTCGTATTCTAAAGCGGAAGATGTCGGACTCGGCTGAAGAGTCCGACATCTGAGGAAGGTGAATCAGATGGACCATTACGGCAAGGCTGGGATGGTCCATTTGGTAAAGTAAATCCGTTGGGCATCTTTCTTCGCCTTTAGACAATAATTCTGATGGCAAAAGAACCAAACGGGACAGGTTAAAAAAAAGAAAAAAAAAAAGAAAAAAAAAAAGGACTCGGCTGAAGCGAGTGGCTGTTTTATGACATGGACATATTCCCGTCTCTTCACTTTTCTGAAACAAGCAGACAAGAACATTACAGTAATGTGTAAGCTATGTGCTGGGAAGAAAAAACTATCGGCTGCTGTTAATAGCACGAGTAATCTACTGAAGCGCCTGACACAGAGCATAGACGAACACTTCTGCGTGATTCTTGTTCATCATCCATGGATAACACCGCAGCAACTCCTGCTAAGCAGCAAAACGTGATTTTACTTCAGCAGCACAGAAAGCGTCTGAAGGTGAGCTTAAAAAATGACTGCAGGCTACATTGGGCATACTGGGCATTTGCCGGTGATTTTTCCTTTTTGTGGGCCGATGGGTTTTTTTTTTCTTCTTTTTTTCTGTAACGGTATAAACACTGAAAGGTGGTGGATTGGCCATCTGCTGGGAGATGTGTAAAAATAACTCAATTGTTTGGTGGTGGCTATTGCGGATGTGGAATTGAGTCCGGTCCCTGAAGGGTCCAGACGGTGCTCTGTCCATCCCTCTGCCGCTTGTCCCCCGCTGGACACGTCTACGGGAAGGCAGCCGCCCTCTCCCGTGATGCACCACCGTCCAGCCTTCCGAGTCCATCTGGGACCCCATGTTTGAATTTTGTGTCTTGTGTATCTTTTGATGTCGCCTTTGTAATCTTTATTTAATAATTGTTTCAATGTGCTATTTATTTCAGTTAGATATGTAAAATATGTGTATATGAATTTACAATCACAAACAAAGGCGAGAAAATAAGAAAAAAAACTAAATTAAATCTGTGTTTTTAAACAAAAACAATAAATGAAATTAATAAACTTTTTTAATTTCTAATAAGTGAAAATCAATGAATTAATGTGCCCAATGAATTAACGTTTCGACCCAAGATAGGTCTTCCTCAGGCTGGGGCACAATGAATTTCAAGCTGGGAATGCACAGAGAGAGAGAGATGTTGTCTCTTCAACGGTCAGCTACCAAATGAGCTGCTCTCTGCTGTGCAGCCTTTTATAGGCTTGGTTTCGTGTTCGTGAGTTTTTGAATTTTAGGTTAGGCAATGTGTTTTAAAATGTGTGATGATTTTAGACTAAAATGAATGTGTGTTTTTCAACCTTTGTAATAAAATTGTATGAAATGTATTTTTATTCTGTATATTATGTGAATTTTTAAAGAACTATATTTTTTGAAGTGATGTATATAAGATTTAGAAATTTGCATTTGTATGTTTTTAATCCAATTAGGTTTTTATGAATTTTTTAGGTTTGCAGAGAAATATATTTATAATTTTAAACTTGGATGAGTATGTTTTTCACCGAATTATGTTTTTACGATTTTTGGGTTTGTGTATTTAAGCAATATTGTGTTTTTAAGGGTTTTAATAAAGTTTGTGATTTTAATGACTGTTGTTGTGTTTTGACTGTAAATTATGAAGTGATTAAAAGGGTCATAAATCAAAATGTCGTGTTTTAATGGTTTTAATAAAGTTTTGATCCCCAATATGTCCCATTTCCCCATTTGTTGTACATAATTTGTGATATGTAATAATACATTGTTATTTATTGTAATCAGATAATTATTTATTTATTTATGTATTTAGAGAAATTAACCCCCCCCCCCAAAAAAAAATGGCTAGGAGAAATCAAGTTGCGAGTGGCTCCAATGCACTGTCCATACCTGCTCCCATCCCGGGCGTTCAGGTCCCCCACAGTACGCCCCAAAGGGGTATGATCGTCCAAGGGGCCAGTGATGATAACCCCGTCCCAGTTCAAAAAATTAACCATAATTTGGTTTTGTAGTGCACGTGTGTATCGTTGGGCCGTCGCGACGTTTCGGCGAATTATGGGCCTTCTTCAGGCTGGCCCAACGTGTCTGTCTATGTGTGTTTTGTGTGCCTCTCTTGGCTTAGGGTTAGGGGTTAGGGTTAGGGGGAGCTCAAGTTGGGAGGTTGGCCACCAAAGGTGGCCAAACTCCATGCACAGTCCATACCTGTTCCCATCCTGGGCCCCCACGCCACTCACAGATTGCTCTCCAGGAGGGAAGTGTCCTCTCTTGTCCCGAATAAGGGGGTTGAGGCTGGGCTTAGGGAACCCAGAGGTTAGGTTTAGGACTGGAAGAAGATGGGGATTGAAATTAGGGCCCAATGTCCAATTGGGGCTCCAGGCGGTTAGGTTTAGGGCCGGAATAAAGTCCCTGCATGGGGTTAAAAGAGGTTAAGGTTAGGGAAGGCTTCAGGGCCAGGAGTTTATAATGGGATGGCCATCAAAGGGCCTATACCAGTAAAAATGTGGAAAAGAGGAAAGGAGTAAAAAGAAGGGGAAAATTCCCTTAATTTGAGTTACAGCACCCTCTAGTGGTTTGTATTGGCATTATACTCTCACATAATGGCACGTGAAGCCTCCCTCAAGCACAGAAATACATAATGAACATAAAATCAGTCACTCAAATTGGTTTCATGGAGATGCTCCAAGACAAGACACTGCATACCACAACACAATAAAATATTGATTAAAATATGCAAAAGAAAAAGAAAGAAAAATGAACGCCCTGATCTTTAATTAAGGGAAAGGTTAGCATTTAGAAATACCAAGTGCCTCAGTTTTGAGGAGCTGATCTGGTTTCTTCTGTCAGTAATTATCTGTCCTGTTTTGGAGAAGATTCTCTCAGAGGGGACTGATGTTGCCACAATGCACAGTCTCCTTGCCATCACCTGGGTAAGACGTGGATAAATTGAAGCCTTGGTCTCCCACCAGCTCAGTGGGTAGACACACTGGCACCTTCACTTATATCACACTCAACTGACTGTGTTTTATCTTCCTATTGCACCGATGGGCGGACAGTTCTCAGGTGTCTGTGCAGGTTGTTTGTGGAGTCTGTGCAGGTTGTTTGTGGAGCCGCAAGAAAGACTATAGGATAGTCTTTCTTGCAGACTCTACAGTCTACCTTTGTATTGTCAGTAAAATTGAAATGGTTCCAGATTTTGCTTCTGTTCTTGGTGTCACTCATTTTCCTTACTTTACCTTTCTAATGTGGTGTGTTTTCTCTTCTTGTTGCTCCCGGGTCTCTTTCTCTCTCTCTCCCTCCGGCTCTTTTCCTGTGCTGCTGTTGCGAGTGTAAGTACCGCCCCTCCCCCCCTCTGCTAAGCGCAAACACAAGGCTGACGTGCAGCGTGAAGTGAAAAAAAGTGAGAGAGAGGGCAAGAGAAATTGAAAAAAAAAATCCACGACTCGCATCCTGCTTTAAGAGCCATTTCGTGAGTTTGGCGTTTTTTGTCTCTGGAGTTGTTGACTGTCTTTTTCTGTTTGTTTAGTGTTTTAGTTTATGTCAGGTTTTTCTATTCAGGTTTTTTTTTGTACTTTTCTAATCAGGCAATAAGTTTCACATTAATGTTTGTCCACTGGACAAGGCCAGAAAAACTTGTCATTTCTTTAGTGTCAACCTAAATATGGCTCGGTAGAGATCATCTCCAAAACCATCAGGGCGAAGTGAGTCCAGAAAGAGTATCTGTCTCTCAGCGACCAATATAGCCTGAAATGGACATGTTATCATCATCCATGAAAAGCAATTCTAAAACCATCAATGACTTTGACTTATAAAGATTTAACGTGACTGCACAGAAATGCGCCTTACCAGACTGGACTGAAGAGGTTCCAAGTCTTTCTGCCACTTTGCTCCTGGACTGGCATACTGATGATCAATCTGCCGTTCCGGAGTCCCATATGAGTGGTCCAGGAGAAACTTCCTCTCAGTTGGTGGATCTGATAATATGCAAATATGTGGCATGACATACAAACTTTAATCCATTTTTAACATTAAATCAAAATGTAATTGCGACTACTTATTGCATGTCATACTCTTACTTTTTGATCTGTGGTAGTTCCTCAGCCTGGACACATTTACCTTCTGGCAAGTTGCTCCCTTCACAATAGTGGCCACCCCCTTTGGCGTGATGCTGGCCACAGTGTACAGTCCTTGGTGTTGGCTCAATAATGCATCTCCAGTGCGTCGTCTCTTTGGATCACCTGACAAAAGAACATCATCACCTGCTTGAACAACACACTCTCTTACCTGCTTCCTTTTCCCTGGTTCAAAGGTCTTCCTCTGGGTGTCCTGTGCCCTCTCAAAGTTGCGAAGAACCTACAAAAAAATTACACAAAAATCAGAGTGAAAAATAAAAATATTTATTATTCACCAAGTTGCCGTGGAAATGCTCAATCTGTAAATAGAGAAAAGCTATCTACTACAGCAGAAAAAGTTTTGAATACACAATAAAAATGAGAATGTTATCAACCATATTTTCCCTTTTTTTCTAAACAAATCTCCTTTTCCTGTCAGCCAGCCCCCTTCAAATGTACAGACTGTTTCATTCAGAACTGTCATCTCCTCAACTCTTGTGTCGATGTTCTCTTCAGGGTTTGCAACCTCAAAGTCATCATCCATGGGACAGGCGTTCATCACAGCAGGAAGACGTGGATGTCAGTGGAAGAGCAGGAAATAGGGACTGTGGAGTGCTGACCACAGCAGCAAGGTGTACGTCCCAGTCATCATGGTTCTGGTTAACGTACTTTCTGAGAGCACGCTTAATGTTCTGGTTGGTCCTCTCATCCTTTGAGTTTTATTGTAGAATAGATAAATAAGCATGACTGATTTCACATGAGTGACTCAAGGTTAGCTATCCAAATGCTTACCTGCCCGTTGGTCTGGGGGTGATACGCACTGGAGACAGCATGTTTAATATTCAGCGTGCTGAAAATGCTGTTGTTGAGCTGCAGTGACATGAGCAAACTTGGCCTAAATACATCATATCATCATAGGCATCAATAACACTTTCACAAGTTTTACCTGGTTCACAAACTCCTTTCCTTGGTCAGTGATGATTTTCCTGACCATGCCAAACGTGTATAACTTAGAGGTCATGATTGCAGAGACCTCAGCTGCAGTCTTGGACTTAAGAGGTTCTGCAATCACCCACTTAGTAAACAGATCGGTCATTGTCAGGACATATCGGTTCCCTAGACGTGTTTCCGGGAGTGGTCCAATTAAATCCATGCCCAGCACCTCCCAAGGTTCTTTTACCTGCAGGTCACAGAACTTATCAAATTAACATTTAAAGCTACCCTGCAGCACAAAAGCTTATTAGCATGAAAATGAAATTGGTGTACAGGCCTTAAGATGGACCTTGATGGGATGTAATGCTGGTGCCACAGTCTTGATTGGGTCATTCATCTGGCAGCGATGACAGCATCTGACCTGAAAGATATATCCCAAAAAATATTTCAAGGATACTGTAAAACCAGTTGATGTAAATTGATAACAATTTTAAAAAAAACAGACACACACACACAGAAACTAATGTTGAAATGTAAGTGTGCAAGTAAAGACAAGGTTCTTTATCTTGTTAACTGAAATAAGGCCATACCCATTCACTGATGTCCTGGTTCAATGTTGGCCAGTAATAGCCAGCAACAACCCTGTTTCGGGTACCTCTAACACCATGTGGTTCCCGGTACCAGGGTTATTGTGGCATTCCATCAGAACTGACTTCTTCTCCTCCTCTGACATGACTACCAGGCGCATGCACTGCATACTGGGGCCAGTGTAGAAGAGTCTGTTGTCTGTTACAAGATGAAAGTGTAAAAAGCTGAGAGAGTTGCTGACTAAAGTAAAATAAAATGTCTGACAGATATTAATAAAGTTTGGGATAATGTATCTGCACCAGTATGGTACATTTACCTTCAATTGAAATTAATTTTTAAAACTATATATAGGGTATATATGACAGAGTTGTATTTTTTTGTAATATATATATATAGATAGATAGAGAGATAGGGAGAGAGAGAGAGAGAGAGAGTTTTAAAAAAAAATTAATAAATAAAAAAAACAAATAAAAGATCAACATTAACTTTTGTAGTTACCCTTCAGTTTGTAATTAGGTGCCATTCTTCGTATTTTACGGCGCAGTTCTTCAGTCGGGGGAAGCTCTCCATTGAGGAGAAAAGCATGAATTTGCTTGTATACATCCATTGTTTAAATGTCCCGGGCAGTCGAAAAGGAGGCAGAGCTGTCGACAAATGCTAGAAGCTAACTGAGCGCTAACCGTATCATTCGAATATATTAAATGTCGCAATGTTGGCAAAGAGAGGAAGTGACGTAAGATTTGGGCATGCGGGGTACCGATCGGAAACCCGATCGGTACCCCGCATGCGCGAAAGGTGTCTACTTCTGGTCAAAGCGTTTTACGATAGTTACGGGTCAGAGTATCTGTTAAGATGTTAAGAATAATAAGTATCTCTTAAAATGTTTCCAATAATGAAACATTTCAATATAATGTAGACAAAAACGAAAAATAAAAAGATAGTTACGGATCAGGACTCCCCCATCCTTATTGGGCATGTGCAAAGTAGGACCGTACAAATCGGGTCTACCCGATCCGTACCGCACATGTGCAGGGGTTTTCTTGTTCTTCTGTTCGTTTAATGGCAGTTTACTCCCCAGTGTACGAGGATAGATAAGATAAGATAAAACTTTATTAATCCCTCGGGTGGGTTCCTCTGGGAAATTCGGTTTCCAAAAGCACAGCACCGACAGAAGTTACAGAACGTGAGCAGAATATTATATATATACACACATATAAATACAGAGACATATATAAATAAAATATAGGAAGGGGATAAATAGAATAAATAGGAATAAGAATACAAGTGAATTGCACATTTCAAGTATTGAAGTCTATTGCACCGTTGACTATTAACAAAAAATATTGCACAAAAAGTATTGCACAGTGAAGTGAAGAGGCACTACAGCTTAGTTGTCCCCCCTCCTTTGTCCTCCTGTTTCCCCTCCCTCCCCTCTCAGAGAGGAGTTAAACAGTCTGATGGCGTGTGGGACAAAGGAGTTTTTAAGTCTGTTGGTTCTTGACTTTGGGAGAAGCAACCTGTCACTGAACAGACTCCTCTGGTTGTTTATGACCGTGTGCAGAGGATGCCCAGCATTGTACATAATGTCCAGCAGTTTCTTTAGTGTCCTTTTCTCTGCCACTGTCACCAGAGTGTCCAGCTTCATGCCGACCACAGAGCCAACCTTCCTGATCAGTTTTTCCAGCCTGGATGATCCTTCTTTGCTGTGCTGCTCCCCCAGCACACCACAGCATAGAAAAGTACTCCAGCAACCACTGACTGGTAAAACATCCTCAGGAGCTTCCTGCAGATGTTAAAAGACCTCAGCCTCCTGAGGAAGTACAGGTGCTGCGTGTTGCATGACCAGTCCAGTTTGTTGTCCACCCGCAGCCCGAGGTACTTGTATGTGTTGACCACCTCCACCTCCTCTCCCTCTATCTGAACCAGCAGTGGACCTGCTCTGGACCTCCCAAAGTCCACAACCAGTTCCTTAGTCTTTGAGGTGTTGAGTTGCAGGTGGTTTGTGTGACTCCATGCGACGAAGTTCTTCACCAGACTTCTGTACTCCTCTTCCTGATCATCCCAGATACACCCCATGATGGCCGTGTCATCTGCAAACTTCTGAATGTGGCATAATTCAGAGTTGTAGCAGAAGTCAGAGGTGTACAGGGTGAAGAGAAGAGGGGACAGCACAGTTCCCTGTGGTGCTCCTGTGCTGCTGACCACAGTGTCAGACGTGATGCCCGTCAGCCTAACTTACTGTGTTCTGTCGGTGAGGTAGTTGGAGATCCAAGCGACCAGGCAGGGGTCCACGTGCATCCTGTTCAGTTTTTCCTGAAGCAGACAGGGCCGGATGGTATTTAAAGGCACTTGGAAAGTCAAGAAACAGGATCCTGACCGAAAATGTAAGTGTGCAGACCCTATTACCTACTACCCGGGTAGGTATAATAGCGCATAGGGTTTATCTGAAATCCAAAGTTGACTTGAATCAGTTCTTCAAGCAAATCACACAATCCAATGGCAAATTGTGCAAATACTTTTAAAACATGAAATATGGTTGTTTCAATTAAGACTAAACCATTCTAATATAAACCAAGCAAGTAGTTATATTTGAATTCCTCCCCGATTGTGATATGGCTTCGGGGGTGGGGTGGCTAACTGCATAGCAGCTAGCATCACACCTAGCATCGCAGTAACATCTGTAGCTTAAAACATTCAACACTTATAACACACTCTAAGGAACAGCAAGATAAGTAAAACCACACAATAGCTCCCGACTGGCTTTTTTTCCAAAGATTTTCCAAACATTTCTGCACTTAATTGGCGAGTACAATAAATTATCTCAACAGGTAGCTAAAGAAAACATGTGACTCCCCGGGACTTTCCAACACAAATAACTCCACAGACATTATTCCCTTTGTGGTCAGAGTTCAGGGCCTAATAAAAGACTAGCTTATTAGCATTTATATGTAAAACAATTTGGTCTCAACTTTAACTGCATACTGAGATATTTTCCCGTTGTGCTCTGACACACACTTGATCGCCATTGGAGGAAGGATCTTACAGGAAATAGACAGATAATGCTTCCTGCACACAAGACACAAGGTCATGGCAACACAAGACTGCATCAAAGCGCCCCCTTGTGAAAATAATAGGCTATAGCTTTAGATGACAAAAAGGGATTTTGTGGCCCTGTATTTCAGATTGGTTACACTTACTATTAAGCAAGTAACAAATCAACCCCTCCACAGTTTGTATTCAGGAGAAAATGATCAACAGCCAGGCTGGAAACATGTTTTTTCTAATGTAAAGTCGGACATGTTAACATGGGACCTACTGCTTGAGCCTCTAGTGGACATTAGAGGAACTGCAGCTTTGGTGCTTGAGCTTCATCTTTCAGTCTCGGAGGTTCCTGCTTGCTGTAAACATCCCCTCCTGTGATTGCTCTGTCCAAGCCAGGACAGGTGAAGCTAACAGTTTCTTCTCTGTCTTTTCCTCCTCTTCAGATCTCTCTCAAAAAAAAAGATGACGAGATGATTAAATGTAGTCTGAAGACTCCCTGCAGTGAGACACCAGCTTCAGTTTGAATCTCTGGGTTCTGCAAACTTTTCTTGTTCCTTATTTTTAAGAGACCAAACATGTAGCTTCATGTTGGTGTGGTGAAAGCATTTACAGCATGTGAATTTCATGTTTTATATTGTAATCTTTAGTCTGTGGGGCGATAAATTTTAATAGATTAATTTGAGACTGAAGAAGTCACTTGGATGAGTGATGAAACGTTTCTCCCACAAAACACTACATCCAGATGAACAGAATCAGCTTTTGGAGATTAATAGATTAATAGTTGATAAAAGGTTTATTTAACTTACTTCTTGTGGTAACTAAGTGCACAGTAAAAGACAAATGGTTAAACACTTATGATGATATGTGAAATGTGTGATCATGTGTTTCAGTGCAGCCTGTCCTGTCTGGGTGTGATGTGTTCATGTACCTGAATTAAAGAGAAATTATGCCATCCTGTGCCAATTTTGCCATCCTTTACCAAATGCTTGTGGTAGCTGTAATGACTTGAACCTTGAACCATGGACAGGCTTTTTTCCTAAAAATGAAGGAGGAGAAAAATTTGTTTCCAGTTTGAGAATTGAACCACAGTGGTCCACATTCCAGGCAAGCTCACTCATCACTATGTTAGATATACCTGCAAGCATCAAAAGTTACTTCATGAAATCAGAAATGAATCCCAACCAGGTCCAACCACACACCGTCTGCTGTCCACCTGAACCACAGCGCCCACTACAGGCCACTGAAACACGCACACTAAACATTTCTGTGAAGCAGTCTGGTTAAGCTCAGTCCCAGTCCTCAACTCTTTCCTGATGTGGGGATTGAACTCAGCACCTCCTCCACTCTAAATGGGCCTCACAAAACAATAAACCCTGAGTTGACCAGCATGTAAGACAAACTAACAACTGAGCGTAATTTAAAACAAAAAAAAAATAAAGAAATTTCAAAAACACATGGTTCAAATACACTCCTACTCAACCAACTGTAAAAACAAGATATAAATTGAAAATGTGCAACATAAAAATACACAGATGAAAGACAGGATGTTCACAGAAATGAAAGTTTAAAAAAAACACGGTGTTAAAAAATAAAGGTGGAAAAATAAAACAAACAAAGAACACAAAAAAATCCAACATAAAACACACACAAAACTGTGAATCCTGCTTTCTGTGCTCACACACAAAATGAAGAGACACAGCGAGGAAACTCTCAATCACTGCGATGGTTCAGGACCTACACACGATTTGTGCGCTGATGCCAAGATGTTATTGTCCTGGTAACAGGAGGTCCTGCACTGTCCTCAGAATGTAAGAGGGAAAAAAAAGGTTTATCTCCATGTTGGGGAGTCAAACCCTGGTTTAGTTCAGCCATTCACAAAGTCAAGACTGCTGCAGCCACTTAAACACCAGAACACACCGCAGAGCACCCCCAATCTAAAGTCTTCACTCTAGTCAGTATATAACAGAGTGATGGGTTTTAAAAAATGTATGAGAAAAACATTAAAAAAACACAGGCTGTTTAATATAAACTCTAATGCTGCCCAGGCTGCCCAGTGTTAAGGCCAATGTGTGAACCACCTGCCACTAGGACACAAACTTCAGAATTTAAATCAAAATAATCAGGACCCTGTCCAGGATGTGTACATCCTCATCCTTGAAAGAGTGTCCACTGGCCTGTAGGTGTAAATAGACTGCAGAGTCCTGGCCTGACGAGGTAGCTCTTCTGTGTTGTGCCATCCGCTTCGCCAGAGGTTGTTTGGTTTCCCCGATGTATAAATCCTGGCAATCCTCCTGGCACTTAACAGCGTACACTATGTTACTCTGTTTGTGTCAGGGGACCCGATCCTTGGGGTGGACCAATTTTTGGCGCAGCGTGTTTTGGGGCTTAAAAGCCACAGAGACCTGGTGTCATCAGGACGCTACAACACAGAGCGAACACCATCCCCACAGACACAGCGGCCAGGGAAGCAGAAGAAAATCACATCAAGAAGGCCCTGAGTAAATGTGGTTATCCCAGCTGGACGTTTGTCAAAGCTGGGAAGGCACCTAAAGAAAGCTCCAGATGATCCAGGAGAGAAGGACAACCGGTTTGTCATTATGCAAATGTACTGTTTATAAGATTGGGGAAACCTGCAGTCAGCTGAGACTGAAGAAGTCACTTGGATGTCACACAAAACACTACGTCCAGATGAACAGAATCAACTTTTGGAGATCCTGTCTCAGAGTGACGCTGAAAAACTAGTTCATGCATTTATTACTTCCAGGCTGGACTACTGTAATTCTTTATTATCAGGAAGTCCTAAAAACTCCCTGAAAAGCCTTCAGTTAATCCAAAATGCTGCAGCAAGAGTCCTGACAGGGACTAGAAAGAGAGAGCAGATTTCTCCTGTATTGGCTTCCCTTCATTGGCTCCCTCTACTGCTTGACTTTTTAATTTTTGGGGAATATTAAATTCAGTTCTTTGTATTCTTTTAACGGCGAAGAAAGACACGGCTCAAAGTGGTCTAACTCAAAAAATGATCTTTAATTTTACATTTTCCGGAAAATGGAGACTGAGCACACAGACATCAGCTCAAGTCTGAGGCAGCAGCAGCCAGTCTCCTTATATATTTTGCAGCACATCACACACACACACTCCGTTTACCCAGTTCCTCTTTTCTTTGTGTCAAATTTCCGGTGCAGCTTTGCACTTCCTCTTTCTAAAGTCTGTTGCCAGGTCAACTTGTCACCCTTAACCTGGTTCTCGTCTCATCTGGTTTATGAAGGCATACATAAAACAATTTTTTTTATTTTATTTTTTTAATATACAATAACCTATAAGAACACAAATAAAACAAATAATCAAAAATGAAACAAATTGGTGTACCATCTAGTATGTATATATGTACATACATACACACACACACACACACATATATATATATATATACATATATATACACATACATACATATACATAAAACAATATAATCAGCAAATAAGCACTAAGAATATATATTAAATACATGACAGGAAAAAAATATTTCTCCCTATTTTGGGGGAGCTTTAGGGTCCCTAATAATATATCTAATATTGAACTGGATAATACTCTGAACCTTACCCTAACCCTGACTCAAGCCTTCACCCTAAAATTTAATGATTTACCTTGCAATTTGTCCCCATAAAGTAGGCAAGACCTCACAATGTGAGTGTGTAAACAAATTTGTGTCCCCACAACAATAAGTAATACATGACCACACACACACACACACACACACAAATTAACACACGCACAGACACAGTTACTTTACCAACTGACCCCTGAGCTCCTAAGTGTCTCTCAAACCTCATTCAGGGATCCACTCCTCTACTTCCCTGTCACTCCCTGAAAGCTCACTGTCCTCACTTTCTGAGGACAGAAAGTGCACATTCCCTTGGTTTCCTTTCATAAAAGGTTTTTACATCCATGTCCTGTAATTATGAGTAGATTGTAAAGTAAAAAACATTGACTATGATCATATAAATGCACACAAACACATCTCTACACACATATGCAAAAGAAAAAATTGGGCTAACTGCGCAGTGTTGCCTTGAGGCAATGAATGAAAATTAACAGTTTTACTGTATAATTACATTTTTTAAAAGTAGAACAAACAATCAAATGTGCTTCTTAACATATTCAGAATTCAAAATCCTGCTCCTCACATACAAGGTCTTAAATAATCAGGCCCCACAGGCCTTCAAGCTGGCTGTAGTTAAACCTTTACTTAAAAAGCATCTCTAGACCCAGCTGTCTTAGCTAATTATAGGCCAATCTCCAACCTTCCTTTCATATCAAACATCCTTGAAAGAGTAGTTGTCAAACAGCTAACAGATCATCTGCAGAGGAATGGCTTATTTGAAGAGTTTCAGTCAGGTTTCAGAGCTCATCACAGCACAGAAACAGCTTTAGTGAAGGTTACAAATGATCTTCTTATGGCCTCTGACAGTGGACTCATCTCTGTGCTTGTCCTGCTAGACCTCAGTGCAGCGTTCGATACTGTCGACCATAATAATCTATTAGCGCGATTAGAGCACGCTGTAGGTATTACAGGTACTGCACTGCAGTGGTTTGTATCATATCTATCTAATAGACTCCAATTTGTACATGTAAATGGAGAGTCCTCTTCACACACTAAGGTCAATTATGGTGTTCCACAGGGTTCAGTGCTCGGACCAATTCTGTTTACATTATACATGCTTCCCTTAGGCAGCATCATTAGAAGACATAGCATAAATTTTCACTGCTATGCAGATGACACCCAGCTCTATCTATCCATGAAGCCAGGTAACACACACCGATTAGCTAAACTGCAGGAATGTCTTAAAGACATAAAGACCTGGATGGCCGCTAACTTTCTGCTTCTTAATTCAGATCAAACTGAGGTTATTGTACTCGGCCCTGAAAATCTTAGAAATATGGTATTGTTAGGGTTCAATGTTGAGAGAAGAATCCATAAATAACCACAGATCCAGGCGTGTGCAATTAGACAGTATTTTAATAAACACATGTGTGAGTTCAACAACCCAATCAGTGTTGAACTGTCTTTCTCATATTCAGACAACTGTTTTATGGGGTTAAGAATTGTACAGCCCCCTTTTCTGTTACTAGGCAGATTTACGTCACACCAAAACCACAATGACTTTTAACATAGAACATCATCTTCGTGTCGACGGCTGATGCTTCCTGTTAGCCCGCCTTCGCTGTCGCTTATCTCCCTGGAACATCATGTGCACTTCCTGTAGAAAATGTCACTCATACAGGCACAACTTCTGCATTTCTGCCCTACCAAAATAGACTAACTCTTTGGCTCTTTGGCTTTCACTCGCTCTGCTTTCGGTTTCGCTTCTGCAAAAGCACACCGTTTCCTGTCAGCCTGCAACTCAGTTTTCTCCCCCACTGAAGACTATGTGTAAGAATATAAAACATTCAGAAACCTTTAACTTATAGATTCAACTGATTATAACTGAACCTGTAATAAACCTGTTAATATTTGATTATGATAACCCCTGTAATACAAATTATAACCTAATGCCAGCACTTCAATAAATGCTTGGATGAAATGATAATTAATGCAATGATAAAGATGATGGTTATGAACAGTAACCCTAAAATAATTCCTATAATTCTACACTTCCCTCTCTTGACCTCTTGACCACAAGAGGTCACCATACATTATGTTGGGTCACTCCTTGGCCCATTCAGCTGCTCCCCTGTCCATCCCAGACATCATGGACATTAGGATCACTGTTCTTAGCTCTGACCCTCTCTTGGCATCCTGTGACTTAACAAATCAGACAACCTCATGTCATCTAGGTGGTCTTAGTTATAAAATGCCCGCTCCCACTTGAGAACACTTCATGCTTAAGTGGTCTCTGCTCCTCTTCTGGGTCCCACTCTAGTGGAACTCTGGCCACCTGCAAAGGATAGAAAACACTTTCTCCCTACTATGCTCTAAGTTACTCTGTTCCTCGATTGTTCTCAAAACATGAACCTAATTTCGTATTTGGTTTTGTCTTTTATTCCTATATAATCTTAAACATCACTCATCTCAATCTACAGCTCCCGGACGAGCCCCCAAATGTTAGGGTTCAATGTTGAGAGAAGAATCCATAAATAACCACAGATCCAGGCGTGTGCAATTAGACAGTATTTAACCAGATTCTTACTCTGGATGGCATTACCTTGGCCTCCAGTAACACTGTGAGGAACCTTGGAGTCATTTTTGACCAGGACATGTCCTTCAAAGCACATATTAAACAAATATGTAAGACTGCTTTCTTCCATTTGTGCAACATCTCTAAAGTTAGAAATATCCTGTCTCAGAGTGATGCTGAAAAACTAGTTCATGCATTTATTACTTCCAGGCTGGACTACTGTAATTCATTATTATCAGGAAGTCCTAAAAACTCCCTGAAAAGTCTTCAGCTGATCCAAAATGCTGCAGCAAGAGTCCTGACAGGGACTAGAAAGAGAGAGCAGATTTCTCCTGTTTTGGCTTCCCTTCATTGGCTTCCTGTTAAATCCAGAATTCAAAATCCTGCTCCTCACATACAAGGTCTTAAATAATCAGGCCCCATCTTATCTTAATGACCTTGTAGTACCATATCACCCTATTAGAGCACTTCGCTCTCACACTGCAGGCCTACTTGTTGTCCCTAGAGTATTTAAAAGTAGAATGGGAGGCAGAGCCTTCAGTTTTCAGGCCCCTCTTCTGTGGAACCAGCTTCCAGTTTGGATTCAGGAGACAGACACTATCTCTACTTTCAAGATTAGGCTTCAAACTTTCCTTTTTGCTAAAGCATATAGTTAGGGCTGGACCAGGTGACCCTGAATCCTCCCTTAGTTATGCTGCAATAGACGTAGGCTGCCGGGGGATTCCCATGATGCACTGGGTGTCATCTTTTTAACTTACACTGTGTTAACAGACCTCTCTGCACTGAATCATATCTGTTATTAATCTCTGTCTCTCTTCCACAGCATGTCTTTATCCTGTCTTCCTTCTCTCACCCCAACCGGTCGCAGCAGATGGCCCCGCCCCTCCCTGAGCCTGGTTCTGCCGGAGGTTTCTTCCTGTTAAAAGGGAGTTTTTCCTTCCCATTGTCGCCAAAGTGCTTGCTCATAGGGGGTCATATGATTGTTGGGTTTTTCTCTGTATCTATTATTGTAGGGTCTACCTTACAATATAAAGCGCCTTGAGGCGACTGCTGTTGTGATTTGGTGCTGTATAAATAAAATTGAATTGAATACATGTTGTGTGTGTGTGTGTTTGTGACTTTAATACATAAAAATGTTTCTCCAGTTTTTGTGGTTCATAATGTGAATAACGCTGTGTGTCAGTTCAGGGTAAGAATCCTGTTCTATGGGGGGAGCGTGACCTTATGACCTTGTTTTCTTGTTGCCTGTCACTTTCAGGTATCTAGTAGGTTGAGCTGACCCAATTTCAGATGCAGCACACCTGAGAAGGTCAGTTTCCAGTGTATTATAAAGAATGGTAAGTTGATTGATTCTTATATAGCACTTTTTGCTCCCCTGGAGTACTCAAAGTGCTCTATACAACATGGGATTGAGCCAGTAACCTTCCGATCAGTAGGTGACCCGCTCTACCTCTTGAGCTACAGCCAGCCTGCCTGAACCTCCATCTCTCTCTCTCTCTGTTTTCATCTTGATTGTACAACTGAATCTGCTTTTTGGGTTTCTTTACTTCATTTCATTAAAATATCGTACAGTCTTTTAAGCCTATGTGTGGTCTCCTTCTTCCTTGTCACATCCTTTGAGCCGGGCTGTGACAGAGCCTAGAAGCAGCAGGAACGTCATCGATTGAAACTGGGGTGAAGTGCACCAGCCTCATTTAGTGGTGGTCATGTGACCTGGGTGTTTAGAACCTGTTTCGAAACGTCTGAACTTCAGAAGCTCGACGCAGTTTCAAAACATCTGTTTCAATCTCCCTATCTCTAAGCATTAGCGACACATTAGGGGAAGAATATTATCTTAATGTGTCTTCATTTTGAGACTAAAGTCAAAACTTTGACGCTAAATTCAAAATGGCATTTTAAGGATAAAATTGACACAATTTGAGAAAAGTCAAAGTACAGCTTTCAGAATAAAGTCGACATGTGGAGACTAAAGTCAAACAGCTGTCACAGCTGATACATCCTGAACAACATGCCTCGATGAGTTAGTGATTCAGAATCAGTTTTAGAAACGCAGAAGGTATTTCACATTTAGCACATAATGCAGTGTGATAAGAAGTATGTGACGTTGAAGAGATGGTGCAGTAAGCTTCATCCAGTCAAACGGAAAAACTACAAAAACCTGGATGAGGCGGAGGCATCTGTGCAAAATTAAATAGCTGGGCAAAGGAAAGACGCACCAATACTGATCATCACAATCTCACAAAGAAAACAGAATGTATGTTGTGTTACTACGAGGGTATATTAGCTGTGTCAGCTGTTTGAATGTCAACAGCTTTAATGTCCACATTTTGACTTTAGTCTAAAAGTGTACAATTTGTTCAGTGACCTTCTGTCCCTCACTGACTCACGTGCAATTACAATTAATCAACCCTGTGGAAGTGACGACGGCCCCCAGCACATAACGACAAAGTAAATGATGATTGCTGCTAAAGAACTGATTGAAGTTACTTCATGACTTTTTAAAGAGCAGGAGCAGTTTGGGGGGTCTCTCTTCTGTGTAGTGAAAAAATGACAGGAGGATGTGAATCTCAGATTGTTTGTGATTTTAATGAAAGGAAGGAGTGATGCTGAAAAACTAGTTCATGCATTCATTACTTCCAGGCTGGACTACTGTAATTCATTATTATCAGGAAGTCCTAAAAACTCCCTGAAAAGCCTTCAATTGATCCAAAATGCTGCAGCAAGAGTCCTGACAGGGACTAGAAAGAGAGAGCAGATTTCTCCTGTTTTGGCTTCCCTTCATTGGCTTCCTGTTAAATCCAGAATTGAATTCAAAATCCTGCTCCTCACATACAAGGTCTTAAATAATCAGGCCCCATCTTATCTTAATGACCTTGTAGTACCATATCACCCTATTAGAGCACTTCGCTCTCACACTGCAGGCTTACTTGTTGTTCCTAGAGTATTTAAAAGTAGAATGGGAGGCAGAGCCTTCAGTTTTCAGGCCCCTCTTCTGTGGAACCAGCTTCCAGTTTGGATTCAGGAGACAGACACTATCTCTACTTTCAAGATTAGGCTTCAAACTTTCCTTTTTGCTAAAGCATATAGTTAGGGCTGGACCAGGTGACCCTGAATCCTCCCTTAGTTATGCTGGAATAGACGTAGGCTGTCGGGGATTCCCATGATGCATTGAGCTTTTCCTTTCCAGTCACCTTTCTCACTCACTATGTGTTAACAGACCTCTCTGCATTGAATCATATCTGTTATTAATCTGTCTCTCTTCCACAGCATGTCTTTATTCTGTCTTCCTTCTTTCACCCCAACCGGTCACAGCAGATGGCCCCGCCCCTCCCTGAGCCTGGTTCTGCCGGAGGTTTCTTCCTGTTAAAAGGGAGTTTTTCCTTCCCACTGTTGCCAAAGTGCTTGTTCATAGGGGGTCATATGATTGTTGGGTTTTTCTCTGTACCTATTATTGTAGACTCTACTGTACAATATAAAGCGCCTTGAGGCGACTTTTGTTGTGACTTGGCGCTGTGTAGATAAAATTGAATTGAATTGAATTGAATTGAATTGAATTGAATTGAATTGAAGGCAAATTACAGCATGGGACCACGAGAAAACACGGTGATGCAGGATGCTTGCAATACTTTGGTCACTTCAGTGCACGCAGTCCCACAAAACTGGATGTAACGACACATAAATGTGACATATTTTACTCCATATTCATTCCTGCTTTCTTACTGTTTATATTTTACTGCTGCACAGTCAGCGTGCAGCACCTATCATGGCATTTTGCATGTAGAAGGACAGTAAAAGGCTATTCTACTCTATTCATTTCTATTGTCATTTGCAAACACTGAAGCAGCCGTGTATTTATGTGGAACATTTGTAATATTTCATTTGAACCTAGGCCAATATCAATGAGTTACAGCAAGCTTTGAATTCATTTCAGACTGGATGTAGCCAGTAACAATTCAAGTCTCACATAAGAACTATTTTGTTAACTTTCAAATCAGATAAAAACTTCGTTGAAGAGTGTACGGCATCACTAACACCTGAGGGTGTTCTATAGCAACATCAACTGTGATGTGCAAACGTTTGGAGGCCTCGAGGGCCAAAAGGTCAGATTGCTGACTCACTGACTCAGAACAGGACGTTTACATGGAACTTGCTTTTGACAAATATTGCAGTACCTCCACCTTTTTTGGGTTGATCTGTCCTATATTCATTATAGCCATCAATACTTATAAGGCTACTTGTAATAGATTTGTTTAACCAGTCCAATGTGGCGGAGCATATCCATCATGGAACATAAGCTACCAAGATGGATATGATGTGGTTTAACATTCCCAGAGATAAGAAGTAGCAGAAGAACAATACCCTTCAGCTTAAAGATTTCCTAGAATTATTTTTTTATAATTTAATTATATTCTAAAATCATGTTTAAAGGAAAGTACAATTGTTGTGAAGAGCCATAACACAAATCATTTGGGGCAGTTCCACAAAAAAGAAGAACATGTGCACAGGTAAAGACTTCATTCACCTCAGTGCACCATCACTTTTGTACACCACGACATATATTTGCACACATGCTTGTCCTTATTTATATTCATACCTACATCTCTGTATTCATCTAGTCAGCTCAATATTTATCTAACAATGTCTCTGCTTCTACACTCATTTTTATGAGTTTGTTGTATATGTGCTGCTCTGACAACTCAATTTCCCCTCTGGCATCAATCAGGTTTCTCTGATTAGAATTAATGTCTATTAAATGTTTGTGATCAGTGGCATGCAATAGAATTTAATGGCAAAAAAGCATTATTTTTTTAACACGTTGGGGGTTTACATGTTGTTTTAGTGAACGACCTTGGGTGAAACTAACTCTGATCAGCTGTATGGAAACAAAATAAACAGTCTTCATATCAGAAGCTCAACCTGCACGGTGCTCACAGCACAGTCAGCGCTAAATCTGATTTGAACTGACCAAACTGTGCAGTACCTGTATGAATACTATGAAGGCCGGAAGTGAGAGGCTGTGAACTGGGACGGTTTGTGAGACTGAGATTACCCAGAATGCACCACTGAACGACACAGGAAATCATTCCTGGCTGTGGATATCTCCCTGTACAGCTCCTCCATCTAATGCACGACACACACTTTTGTTCTATGGTGAAAATAACAATTTGTTACAGTTTAGCCTAAAATGTCAATGATATATATTTGTCCTCTGCAATATTTTGGACATTTATAATGGAGCTATTTATATATATATTACAGCCACAACTTATATTTTGTAACTGGGTGATGTCTTGTGTTATTTAATTTTGTTCAGTGTGTTACTGCTCTTATTGTCTCGGAGCGACTGTAACCACAGAATTTCCGCAGGGATGAATAAACTCTTCTTATTTCACTTTCAGCTCCAGCGTGCAGAGAATGTGTTAAACTTTTTCTCTGCCACCTACTAACAATAAACACAAAGAACATAAAGGCTTCCACCTGGCCCAAATGACCACAACTACGACACATTTTCAGTGTCAGTTCATCGGATGATCAGTTTTCAGGATTCAGATGTATTGTTTGGTCTATTAAATGTCACACACTTGCGAAGAGCATGGTTTATTTGAAGACACAGAGGAATCAAACGTTTCATTTTGTTAAATCAGAACATTTTGTCTTCTGAACGTTTTATTTCTGCTTCTGCCTACATGTTTAGGTAACGAGCTCGACTGGACAGAAACAATCACAATAAACAGACTGTGCTGAACCTGCACTGTGCTCGTGGTTAAAGCTCCCACAACATTTTGTCTTCTGAACATTGTATTTTTGCTTCAAAACTGCTTCTAGCACAACAAGAGTCAGCGAAGGCTGGAATGAGACTTAAAACAGCTTCAGTCCACATTTCAGTCTGTTGAGGTCGCTGTTGCTCCAGCGGAGGCCCTCTGCTGGCCGGGCTGGAGCCGAGGCCCCGGAGATGCTGCTACGTGTCGCGCTGCTCTCCAGCTCCACTGGCTGGTCTAACACAGTCATTATCGAATAATTGTCCACCATGAGGCACGACGGGTCGTCCGACTGTCCAGGAACTTTACCAATGGCATAGTTCTTCCATGAGACATTATGAGTGCACACCTGCCACGGAGAACCTCTGAGGGCAAGTGCTCTTTCAGCCTGCACGTCTGCCCATTTGCGCTCCTCACTTCTCTCCGAGTCCATCGGTGAGGAATGCAAGGGACGGGCGTCCTGCCGGGAGTGTTGCATCTTGTCCAGCAGCATCTCCACAGTATATATGGGCTGCTGCTGCAGAGGTGTGCTGGCCTCGGAGCGCTCTGTCTGTGTGTAGATGGAGCAGAGCTGGACCAGCTTCTCTCTGGTTTCCTGAGGGGGGGGGTGCTCCATGTCATCCAGGATGAGCTGGATCAGGTGAGGCGTGCTGATGCAGGGGGCATCCAGACATGCAGAGAGAAGCTGCTGCCACCTCAGCTGGATGCGGTTGATGAAAATCCTGTCCTTCGTTCTGGCTTTCTTCTGCAACTTTGTCTCAAAATGATATTCAAATTTGTTGTTGTTGCAGAGGAGGACTTCTGAAATCCATGCAGAAATATAGAAACACCTGTGACCGTCGGGCTCTTTGCTGAGCAGCTTCTGTTCCACAAAGAGCTTCTCCAGGAAGAGGTGAATGAAAGATGGAGAGTTAAGCATCTTTAGCAGGGGCAGCCAAAAGCGCAGGAAGGTTTGTGGGACTCTGGGCTCAGTGGGACTGGCACTGTCAGAGGTTGCACAGCCTAATGTTTCCAGCTGCTCCATGGTGGGAACAAGAAATCCATCCTCCAGCAGCACATCAATCAACAGCTCACTGGACTCCAGTGCAAATTGCTTGATCTCACCCAGCAACCAACTCATGTCTGCTAAGGGGGCCTGCCACAAGCTCTTCTCCTTGTCTTCAGGAGACCCATCATCAAAAGCTTGGTACTGGTCCTTCTCATAAGAGATCAGCAGCTCCCGAGCTTTTCTGTAGGCGTCCACTTCTTTCTGCCTGGCAACAACCTCATCCTCCTGGCGCTTGACGTCCTCATCCTCGCCATCCGACTGCAAGTCCCAGTGATCATCGGGGGCTCCTCCCAGCTGTCTGGACCAAAACTCCTGCTGGAGCCACTCCAGGACCACCTTACATCCCTTTCGGCACCATTTCAAAGAAGGAAGCTTCCGATGCGTGATTTCGTGCCTTAGATCCACCACCCACTCGGGGATGTTCAAGTTTCCAGCCAGTCGCCTCAGCGGCCGGGCCGTTCTCCCCTGCTGGCGCTCCGTGATAAGATTAACAAATCTTACCAGGGCCGTCCCGTACATCAGGATCAAGTCATCTCCGGTAAGCTGTCCGGACCGGTCCCGCACCTGGCAGCGCACAAGGTCCGCTGTGCAGTTCACGGCCACGGGGAAACTATTAGCGCACCTGGCCCTCCAGGCCGATATCCTGTCTAATGCAAACCTCTGCAGAGAGTAGTCCATCGAGTAAAGGTAGTCCCGAACCTGATCCCACTCCGCTTTGTTAAGCCAGGGTACCACATGGCGTTTTTTCTCAGAGCCCTTTTTCTTCATTGTACAGCGGGAGGCGCGCTCCGGACTTAACGCTCAATCTCTCACTCACCGGGAAAAGCAGCTCGCCCCACGCAGAGACCACTCGCAGATTTATATGACAGAGGACCGCGTTCAGAGCTTCGAGTTTTACCGTCGCTTGTCGTACAGCATCCAGGAAATGACGCTGAATTTTTCTTCGTCTTCGTTTGCGGCTGACATTCACCCTGCGGGCACGCTGACGCCATCTGCTGGATTGGAGGATGGAGCGATCCTCCTGATATTCAGGCTATATTGCATTTTCTCAGACAGACTAACTTATCTGATAGACTTTTGTTTTCTTTCTTTGAGGGCAGCTGGATTCCCAGCGTATTGATTTATAGGATAAAATATCAAACAAAAGATGTCTAGTTTGAGTTTGGTAAGAGACATAAATCCCTTGAGGACTGTCAGGAAGAGCACCTCGTGAAGAGCACATCAGCCGACATTCCTGAGTGGCTTTCCTCTGGTCCTCACGTCACGCCGAAGGATAGCGGTAATGCACACTGGCGCTGTTTGACAACCGCCAATAAAACCCACGAAGAAGAACCCGAGGACGGTTTGGGTAATGGCGGGTGTTCTGACAGAGAAACTCATTGCTCGTCATGTGTATTCTTCATTGGAGGTAAACATTAAATATAATGTTAAATAACTAAAGTTATAGTTGTGCTCACATAGCTTTGAATAGCATTAAACGCTGCTCTGTCATTTGTTTAAACAGTTTGACGTGAGCGGCTCATTTAATGCACTGAAATGATTAGTGTATGTTTTCTAAGGGACTGTGTAGCTTATTTGTCTTTGGTACATGTTGGAATTGTTTTACATGGATATTTTTACAGCGGTATTCCTGGTTAACTGCCCTTTCTTCTTGATCTTTTGACTGCTGCCTTGTGCGGTCGAATAGAAACAGTACTGCTGGAGCCACAGATCCGCTGTGCCTTTGGTCATTATTCTTTTGTTTTCCCTTGATGTGACTTTGTTGTCGTGTCTGTGTGCCGTGTGCGTGTTGAGGCTGCGTCCTGTCCCTTGGTTGAAGGTCTGTACCTGCAGGAAGCAGACAGTATGCTGCAGCTGCTGTGCTCCCCCTCACAGCACCGCACGGACATACTAGCGTGGATCTGCAGCAGGTAGGAGAAGCTGTCCCTCTGCTCATGTATCACAAATAATCTGTTCATCATTATAACTCGGCTGTGTGTTCACGTCACAGTATCAGCCCAAACTTCACCAGTTCAAAGGCAATGTCAGTGAGATCCAAGGAGCCTGATGTTCTGACTAAAGGTAACGCAGCTGTGCACAGAATCCTCCAGATGTTTTTGCTGCTTGACACTAACTGTGGTGGTTTTTGTCCAAGCAGATATGGCTGTTCTTGGGCAGGAACTTTTGCTATGCAGAGCATCTGATGTGGACCTGATTAGGGTGACAGTTTGTATTCAATTAGTGATGTTATTGATTCACACATACAGACATGCAGCATCACAATAAACACAAACAGTAATCACACGTCCATGCTTCTGTGTTTAATCTCTGAAGGGTGATGCAAGTCCTCGGCGGCAGCTTCAGTTTCTGGAGCAGCTTTTAACTTTGGTCCCAGGCGGCGTGAAGTCTGCCGGGCACGCAGCTGATGGAGAGCTGCTGCTGAAGGAGTTCTTTGGTGCTGAGAGTCTGCCTCACCTCACACAGACACTCAGTCCTGCGTTTGACCCTTGGCCTACACCCATCAAGTATGTTTGCTGTCGGATGATCTCATCTTACACACACTGCTGAAAGACTCATTCATGGATGCTTGGTGAATCCTGATCTAATTCATTGTGTTGTTGTACAACCACAAATCAGAAGAAGTTGGGACGCGTGTTAAAGTCAAATCAAACTGAAACTGTGCTTCGTTAAATGATCTTTGACCTGTATTATATTGAAAACAGTACAACAGCACATTATTTAATGTGTTCCTCATGAATTTTATTGTTTTGTTTTTTTCAAAATAAACACATATTCCAATTTTGGTTCTTCCAACACATTTCAAAAACGGTTGCAACAGTAAAGCATTTACTGCTTTGTAATGTTGTTACTTAAAAGATGTTTAGAGACTGAGGACACCGAGCGATGAAGTGATTCAGGCGTCATTTTGTCCCATTTCTTCCTGCAAACAAGTCTTAAGCTGGGCAACAGTACAGGGTCTTTGTTGTCACCACACATTCTGGACTGGAGACCAGTCAGGACTGCAGGCAGGACAGTCCAGTACCCGTACCCTCTTCCTCTGCAGCCAGGACTTTGTAACTTTGTTCTTTGGTCTGGAGCACACAGCGTCCATTTCTCCCAAAAAACAGTGATTGATGGTAAATGGACTGGTTCTTATACGACACTTTTCTACTCTTCTGAGCACTCAAAGTGCTTTACACAACTTGTGTATTCACCCATTTGCACAAGCACATTTTCTGAGTGCTTTCTAACTAACATTCACACTCTGATGGATGCATCGGAGAGCAATTTGGGGTTAGTATCTTGCCCAAGGATATTTGGCACGCAGACTAGGGGAAGCCGGGAATCTAACCAACCACCTTCTGATCAGTAGATGACCTGCTCTACCGCCTGAGCTACAGCCACCCAATTGATATGAAATTATTGATCTGATCACAGTGTACATTTCCACTGTGTGATGGTCCATCCCAGATGCCTGCGAGCCCAGAGAAGTCCACGGCGCTTCTGTTAACACACAGCTTCCTTTTGGCTTAGTACAGTTTTAACATTATTTGTGGATGTAACTATGTACTGTGTTACTTGACAAAGGTTTTCCAAAGCAGTCCTGAGCCCATGCAGTGATATCGCTTATAGATGAATGACGAGTCTTGATGCAGTGCCGCCTGAGGGATCGGAGATCACGGTTGTTCAGCTTACGCTTGTGCCCTTGTCCTTTATGCACTGAAATTCCTCCAGATTCCTTGAATCCTTTAATTATATTATGCACTGTTGAAGGTGAAATATCCAAATCTCTTCCTAGCTTTCTTTGAGGAACATTGTCTTTAAACATTTTGTCACGTATTTTTTGCACACTGGTGCTCCTCGGCCCATCTTTGCTCCTAGAGACTCCAAGAAAGGACTAGACCTTTCTTGGATGCTGCTTAGACATCACCTGTTTCAAATCAGGTCATTATTTAACCAATTTACCTGATTACAAGCCCTAAATTGCTCCTGTCCCAATCTTTTTTTGGAATGTGTTGCAGGTCTGAATGACAGAAAAGGACAAAACCTGAAATATTTTGTGTTCATATTCTCTGCAATGAAGCACGAGTCAAAGGAAACTTAGAAATCGCTACTTTCTTTTTTTTATTTGTTTTCCAAACTGTCCCAACTTTTGTAGGTGAGAAGCCTCTCTTACTTCTTTTCTGTACCTCATAGGGCTCTATGGAAGAACACCAAGTCATCTTATAAGCCAAACAGAGAAGAAAATAGAGATATTGTTGCCCTTCTACAGGTGACTCAATCAGCACTGGAGCAGCTACAGTCAAAGGTCTGACAAGGAGAAAAAAGGGAAACTGTTATTAAAGCACCAACAGAAAGCTGAAACATCTTGTTTGACATGTGCGACTGTCATGGTGGTAAAGCATGCTGTTTGCTTCGTCCCCTCAGTGTGTATTCCTGAACAGTGAGG